>NC_053166.1:73790924-74090924 GCF_016835505.1 Polypterus senegalus | reverse complement strand
AGAGTGACTTTTGAAAGAAAAAAAAGGTTGTACAACAACTTCTCAGTCTGTAACAAATATCAAAGCACCTTTCAAATTACTCCCCGCTACGAAATTTGCATTGAAAACTTTTGATGGAATGTTTGAACAATATGACTTTTGTTGTGCTAGCACTGGGGCTTCCTTGTCCAATGCCCCAGTCAGGTGTTATGGGTATTACTTTGTTAACTGTGAACAGGACTATTGTGCATTGTTCACAGATGAATTCTCACTTGGAGTACAGCAATCAAAGACCTTCAGGGAAGTCAAAACAATGGTGAATGGAACGGCAGGGTTTTCCTTTGGTAAAACGAGAAATGATGGAAAATATCTAGCAGCACTGTCAAGCGTGTTGGTAAACAGGGATGTTGGGGATTGCAGTCAGTTTCATTAAACATTATTTTGTTTTCGCTCATGTGCTTTAGTCCCAGCAATGGCCACAATCATGCTGGCAATGATCTTAAAGCAGGTAGGGGTGAAAGTTCTGTGCATTGGCTGCTACAGCTCTATGATGCCATGCTGGCCTCACAATGCATCCACACACAAGCGAGTAGGAAGCAGCTAAAGGGCCTGAGTAAGTGTAATGAAACATCTGACCGGGGGCGGCAGAGTGCGCTGACTGTCTTTCTCAGTTCCCTACAGACCTTTCCTGGGAAATCCTGCAAGGTTCTGGCGCCTCAGAAGATGTCACTTCTGAAGCCGGCCCCTTCGATGACGTAACTTCCGAAGCCGGCCATTTTTATGACATCAGTTCCTCTCCAAGCCTTTAAAGCCTCCATCTTGGGCTACTATAGCCAGTTCTAGTTTGGACTCTGTGAGATGCAAATCGTATTTCTATAACAACAAACCCTTTTGCAGCTGGGAAAAACAATATATGGGTGGCTGCCCCAAACCTTTATGATGTCTTTGGCATATTATTATCACAAGGTGAAGACAGCATAGGCACTTCAAAAAAAACGCTTTGGTGAATTTCACCAATCAACACTGTTTATTACCAGCAATTTGAAATCACAGTAACTGATTTATCTATAATTAAAACCCTTCATAAGTCAAACATATCAGTTTAGAGCAACTTAAATAACATCTATTCTGAAGTGCAACGGTGATGTTTGGATCTGATGTCCATTTGATGTTTGTATGTCGCATTTTTTGTCACGCTTTAAATCGGGCTTATTTTAAAACCTACATATACTGTATATGTTTGGTATCATTCTTTTCAGAATTTAGTGAACTTTAATGTGATGTTATTTGATTTTCAGATTCTTATTTCATTTTTAAATTATAAACTAAAAAATATTAAGAACTCACATCCCCTGAGACGGGACATTGTGTCAAAAGATTTAACCATGGCCGGGGCCAGAAATAAAACACAAAGAGTAGGACAGCTGCTGTACAGGCTTTTAAATGTTCGAAGCGCTGTGCGAGATGCAGATCACGTGGCGCGGCAAGCAAGCAGCTGATCGAGCAAAGAGGAGGTAAAAAAAACTATTTGTTTCCCATTGTATCACCGTTTAAGAGGGGGTTTCGGAGGAGTGACAGCATGTCCTTGGAGTGCGTTCAGCCCCCCTCTTCACAATGTGAGCAGCAGAGATGCGAAGTGTCTGGCAAGCGAAGCGAGCAGGGGGGAAACCCCTAGTTTTAGTCATAAGGCTCAAGTTTCTTTTGGCCAATAATAACAGTAAAGTAAAGAATTTGGTAAGAGCAACTCATCTGTCTTATGACATTTTCAATGGAACTGGATATGATATTATAAACTGCCTTTCTAAAAATCACAGCCTCTAGGGAATAATTCCCAACAAATGCGGTTTCTTTCCTTCAATAGCATAATTTTGTTAAAAACTATCAGTACTAGTCAGCTACTATTTTTGTTAGCAGGGTGCTTTTTGATACATGGATTTTCTTCTATATACAGAAGTTTACCTGTGTCCTTTTTCTATTGAAGGGATGCATGCACTTATTTCTGGACACACAAAACATACATATTTCAGGATTTACGTAAAATCATTAGTTGAAAATGTACATGATTACGGAAAAATAAACAAAAACATCAAAAGTACAACATACATCAGAAATTAGTAAGCTCAGCAGAATAACTGAGCACTAAGAAGAAAAGCTTATCTCCTACTTAGGAATCTGACAATACATACATAAAAGGTAAATATATACATACACCCAAACATGCACACGTTTGCACATCCACACCCATGCTATACACACCCAAGAACACACACACAAAAGCTCTTTTACTACACTACAATGCATTTCATCTGCTAAAAGTGTCCCCATTCAAATCTTTCAAGCAGTAGTGACAGAGATTTGAAACTAACAAATGCATGCAGACTATTCCACAATGCTGTAATTCCTGTTTCTTAAGTGGATATACACTCTTTAGTCAAATTGACGGTGGATATTTTCCATGCAAGCCATACAGTCACTTCACACTGCTGGAACGTCTGGAATTTTGACAAGCTAAGGCAATTGAGCTTATACAGTTAGAAGTTAGAAGTTTACATATACTTAGGGTGAATTCTTTAAAACTGACAGCATAAAATCCCCTTCATGGATTTTATACTAACTAACCATAAATTTGGAATATCATTTAAGAAATCTATTTTGTTCAGGGCAAAAGTAATTTTTTCCAACAATGTTCACAAACAGATTCTTTCACTTTTTATAGACTATATCACAAATCCAGTGGGTCACAAGTTTACATACACTTTGTTAATATTTGGTAGCATTGCCTTTAAATTGTTTAATTTGACACAAACGTTTGTGGATGCCTTCCACAATCTTCTTACAATAAGCTGCTGAAATGTTTGCCCAATTCCCCAGACAGAACTGTCTGTGAAATAGAATCAGATCAGCAGTAACTGGTCAAAAACCAAAAAAAATGGTATTGTGAACGTATTTTAGATGCCAAGGAATTGGGGGCAGAGCAAACAGCCCGAATTTGTATTTATGACAACTTACAACAGTGGTTCTCAATTTCACTTCTAGGGACACACTGTGGCTGCAAGTTTTCATCCCAACCACCATCACTTTTGCTTTTTATTGAACTCCTGTCTTAATTAAGCAGACTTATTTCATAGTGCTGCAGGCAGTTTAAACAATTGATATTGCTCCACTATGACCTCTTGTGACTGCGATTCTCTAGAAAATAAAAGTTTAAGAAACACTTATTTATACTGTTATTTATTAATGAGCAGTGAAGTAGCTGCTGCCTTTCAGCATTCAGTGTCATTTGCCTTGGTGTCTTCCCTGCTTGCAGTTTGCTTCTTGTTAATTGTCATTTTCACAATATAAATTAGGGAAGCAAAGTATACACAAAAATGAAAAATAACAAAAAACAGTTAATTACTTAAAGCTATTGCAAAAATAAAAATATTTCTATAATTGTGAAAAATGTAAATCTCAAGTTACTACACCTTTCAGAATGTAGAATAAGACAAAATAAAAAGACAACATAAATAATTAATTACTTTGATTAGAGGTAAAAAATCACCAATTTTGAATTGTTCATACATAACCATGAGAAAGTTAGCTGCCTATCAGAACTTTAATTAAACCCAGAAAAACTGTTATTTCAAAAAGTCTACAGCACAATTCAACAAATAATCAAATTAATAATAAAACATAAGGGCTTATAGTGTGTGGTGAAATATTTTAGTAGGGCTGCTTCCAACAAATGTATATTGAAGATAACGATAAGAAACAACCAAAGAGATTAAACTCTTAATTCCCAAGTTGTTTGTCCCAGTTGAAATTTCTCCAAAGTTTAGGCATCTATTCTAAAAAAAGGCAAGCTGAACTAAGCAATACTGAACTTATAAGTATAGAAAGAGATGTTAGCCTTCCCTTTGTAAAAGATTACTATTATTGTCATAAATTAATAATGGTTTCATCTGTCTGAATGGAAAACAATATTTTAGTAAAAGACTTGAGCCAAAAACAGTAAGTTGCTCACCATTCGCAGCTGTTCATTCTCTTCCATGTACTTTTTGGCAGCATCACTAGCACTTAAAGCCTGCTTCTTAAAAGCCTCATTGGAAGCCACAAATGTGGCCTGTTGTGAAAGGAGAGTTACCAAACGCCGCAACAGGCTGTGGGGTAGAAGAATAATAAAATAAATCACTGCCACTAAACAGCAGCCAAGAGACTTCACAGTCTATTTAATCAAATCATTTTACAACACTTGGGGACCATGAACTATCTTTTTGAAATGTATTAAATGACAAGTGACTTATAAGCTCTACTTTAAACAAATGAGAAAAAAATACAAATATACTAGTATTTTAAGACATCTTTTAGAGTGTGAATATTGTAACAAAGATGTGTCCTAATATTCAAATTCAAGGCTGTGTTAAGATAGGATAGTAGGATATTTTTAAAATAAAAGTCAAACTTGAACTTAGTTTAAATGCATGTCAAGGTGATTTAATCTTGACCTAAAAGCTTAGAGTCCTTGAATTATACAAACTACCAGTTTAGTACTATGCTACAAATCAAAAAAATGGGTTTTTGTAAAAAAAATGCTTTGTCCAACACGCTTTGTTTACCTTTCCTTATTGAATTAAATAAATTTAAAAAAAGATGTTTGGGGAAAAAAGAAAATATTTTAAAAGACGAATACTCTTAATATTGAGGCAACAAAAAGGCAATATTTATGTAGGCAAGTGAAATGAAGAATGTTTCTCCACTGCTCCCCACGAAAGGTAAAAATCATTTTGTCTCTTAAGAAATAAAATAAACACAAGATCTTTTAACAGTTAGTGTACACAAAAATACTATACCATAGTTATACTATAATGAAGGAGTTTCAGATATTAAAAATAAACACGTGGATAGTTTATTATGTTCTGGGAGTTTCATTATTGCTCTAATGAACAAAGTTAAATAATAAAAAAATAGAAGAATTCTCCTGGGCTGTCATGCTAAGCTATACCAGATAATGTCTAGTCTACTGAAAAATGACCCAAAGGTAAATGCTAGCCTAACATACAGTAAATTATAAGCAATTCTACTTGTCTTCTATAGTATATTGGCCCAGGTTTTTAAATATACTTTCCCAGAAAAACCAGTACTGTAAAATACAATAATATAAAAGAAAAAAACAACATCTCAGAAGGTAAAGTACATGGCACAGCATATGATTAGCACTGTACCCTCCCAGATGATATCTATACTGCCAGGGACCAAGTCACATTTAAAGACAAACTCAATTATATTTGTTTTATATGTTACTTAACCAGTGTGTTTTATAATGATGACCATGAAAAAAAATTTAATATCATGTTTTCATGGAGAACAAAGATAAAGTTTGATACAACACAAGCCAAAGGTAACCAATGCTGAACATGTGGAGAAAAAAACAAAAAAAAAAAACAAAACACTCTTTCATTACTCATGTTGCATAATCCATATGTCAGTTATCTAGTCATTAGCTCCCAACACAATTAACAGGGAACACATTAACATAACACTGTGCTTTTGAAAAAAGAATCTGCCTCTTGCCATCATTCACTGGCCCAAATTTGCCTCCTCACTCGAATCACTTGGCAATAGTTTTGTCTTAAATTCATAAAGCTCAGTATTATGTGAATCCATTTCCAGTTAGGGAAAAAATGCATGTGTTTTGTGTACTGTGAGCTAACAATTGGAAAACATGGATTATGCAACATGAGTTACGCTAATTTTTTTTTTAAATTATTATATTTTTTTAAAATGGACATTTTTTCATATAATTCGCCGTTGCATAGTATTGGTCATTTTATATCAAACTTTTTACCTTTGTACTTCAAAAACTTTATTCTCAGTCATCACTGCAAAACATATGGATGTAAGTAACAGATTTAAAAAAGAATTGGGGTGGAACACTTCTTTAAAAGTGAGAGTGAAATTACAAATAAGTTACACATTGAAGACCATTGCATTTTAATAAGTGATTTTGCATATCTTCAAAAACTCTTAACATTTGAAAAATGTAGTATCAAAATAATTGTAATACTTACAATCAGTAAACCCGATTCAACAATAATAATTTTATCAGAATGTTGGTATATTCAAGTAGAATATAAACTATTAAACAAATACTTAAACTCACATTTTCAATAAAATAAAAAAGGAAATTGTTATTTTTCCAATATTAGGAGTTGCTTACTGTAAACCTAGGAAAAGACAAATCTGGAAAACAACTTTCTTCATTTACTGTGGCCTAATAAATTCCAACAGTTGAGATCATTCTATTCATATCATCTGTCACAACTTCTACCCACTACTTCTTGTGACTCCTATTTATAACATAATCTCTTACGTATGTGCTATTACAGTTCATACCTTAAAAATTATTTTTAGCCTTTTGCACCAAATACCCAAACTTTGAGGGCATAGTGGGAGGATTCTCGTTGTGCTGGGTTTATGTAAATGAGGTCACTGTGGCAGTTGAGACACTCTGAAAAGACACAACTGAGAGTGTGGTTGAGATCCAATTGAACACGATGAAAGTCATACTATGGGAATGTTTTAGCTAGTGTGTCATTTCAGTATTGAATGGACGGTAGACTGGTACATAGGGAATGTCAGACTCGGACGGCGATTTCTATTTTTAAAAAGATGGGAAAGGTGGGTGTGTCATATGTTCAATGGGACTGGCATCCTCAGCCCACCACAGATAAATTCTACACTAGGGTGCTAAGTCAAGTACTCTAGCTAATAGCCGATATTTAGAATCTGGATGAGTAACGTACATTCCTTCCTTCAAATAGAATAGTGGACCAATTGTTTCCCCTTGCATGCATATTTAAGGAGTCCTGCAATTATGCGATTTCGGTCTACAGATATTTTGTGATTTTGAAAAAAGGTGTGGATTACACATTCTGTTATATTTTGTGAAAGGTGCAAGAGTTAATGGTTGGGGGAGCTGTGGTGTGCCTTTCTTGACTTAAAACTGAAACAGTTCAAAGAGGGTATAGGACTCTGACAAGGGTGCTTTTTTGATTGCTACTGGATATTTTTAAAGCCAGATGACCATCGTAAAATTTAGCATTCCGTTTAAAAACCTAAGACTTGTTTTTCTTTAGTTTCTGGATAAGGATGTCCTTGCTATTCATCTAATTGTGTTCTCCGACATGCATTGGAGTGGTTAGAGCAGAGTATGAAGTGCTTAGAATTAAAACCAGCAGTATCAAATCTGAGGTCACAGTCCTCTCCCAGAAAGTAGTGGGTTCTCTTTGCAGATTAGGAAGGAGTAGTTGTCTCAGGTAAACAAGTATTAGAAGGTAGAGGCTATAGAGAGGTTCCACTAAACCTGAACTGAAGAGCGACCTAAAGAAAGTTTTTTTTTTTTTTTTTAAATATAAGTGGCCAAAATAAGACCCATGTGCAAGGTTCCTGGGCTAAATCCTAGTGACAGTATAAAGAGTTTACCAATTTGAGGCAACCTCAGAATAGTGTCAATGATCTAATATATAAAGGGGAGTTATATAAGATTGTCTGAAAATCTAGAGAAGAGGCCAGAGACTATTGCAGAAGTTAGGGAAATCTGGTTGGCCTTGCTTGCCATGATTCCATTATAACCCTCTTAAGGACAAGCAGATAAAGACTATGTCAGCAGAGGCCCTTTTCAATGTTAGTGTGTAAGTATGCAACAGAAAGCCTGAAACTAATCCCCACTTCATCTAAGGAACAGGTTTTGTGTGCTAATAATCTTTACAATGGGAGAGGCTTTGAGATAATGTACAGCCGACAGCTGCACACATAATTAGTAACCACATGCTAAAGCTCTTCTCTGTCACCAACACATGACAGAGAATATATCAGTTTAAGCAGCCAGCTGAATGAATGTGTGCCACAGAAAGCTACCAGGGATCCCTGTATGGTGAAAATATTCATGCAAGAGAAGTAGCCCACCCATCAGAGCATGGCCTTATCATCACTGACTGTTTCAGTGTAGCTTATTATTGCAGGCTCTTTTCCAGCATAATTTTATTTTGTTTGCTATACACTGCACTTCTCAGATAATTATCTGCTAAATATATTTTTTTCCCAAAAAATAAAAAGAATCTTTGTCTTACCTAGTACGTATGAGTAACTTTCCAAGCTAACTAAAGATAACTAAATGATAAAATTTGACAGACTGCTATTCTTGTATAGGGAGGCTTTTGTGTACAAGAAAAATGCATTTTTAGTTACTTCAAGCAACCTTCGACAACATCTCTATACAAGGTTAAATAAAAAAAATAAAGTCTGTCCTCATTATCATCACAGCATAAGAATATGGACGCTGCTGCTACACAAGCAGTTTTCTGTTTATACTTGCGCAGTGAGAGATATTATCACAGTGAGAAACCAGGACTCTAAAGACTTGGACCTTCAGCCTTTTCCAAAGATATTGTGAGCGCCACACACTTCTTTCAGTTGTCATCAGTTCGCGTAGTTCTCGATGGTCTGGGATTTTTGGGGTGATTTTCTATGTAATAAACTTAATAAGTTATGGTGTAATGAAAATTGCATAATTAGATCTGGACCACCCTATACATACTGTACATTATACAAATGAGAAAAACAAAATTCAGAAGACACAACACAGATGAAAATATGGATAATTTCAAAGCCATGCCATCACCAATTCCATGAAGAATGCCAAGTCAGTTTGCAGGATTGGAGAAAGGTGAAACTACTCCTGTGACTGAGTATACCAGTGACTTTATGAAGTTTATGATGAGGAGAAGAGTGCTTCTAATATCCTACAGAAGACCAAAGTGCCAATAAGTTTAAATATACCAAAAGTGATATAAGCAACACAAAATCTCCTGGTGTATATGTTGTCTATATGTTCTTTAGTGGTCAAGAGATATAATAGATATAAGGAGTGATATTGCCACTCTTGCATTGAAGTGGAGTGTTTGTCACATGCATTCCTTTATCTCATCACATTAAGGTGTTCATTTTTGTACTTCACAGGCAAATTGGGAAGATTAAAGTTTAAGCTACCGTGTGGCATGAACCCGTATAAAATTAAAGTCAGAGTAATTTATATGAGGCAGTCAGAAAATGGTCTGTGTTGTTCCATCTGCAGACATCTATATTACACAGAAATATCAGCCTACTCATCCCCAGTTCATTAAAGTAACAGCAGCAATCATCATAAAAGTGATATAACTGTTATGCACATCAGCTCACAATTACCAGTGTTATAGTGTAGGTTGCCTTTACTTTTTAATTCTCTCTTTATATATTTATTTAAATTAGATTATAACATAACAATCTCAGACTTGATTAGTCTAATTTATCTTTGAAATCTGCTGGTGGGCATACCAGCAGCACTGGGTACAAGGCAGTTTGGTTGGAGTACCAGTCTATTACAGGAGCCACTTTCACACACATCAATACTCACATCCACAAAAGGGCCAATCTGAAATTTCTAATTATCTTAACATGCACATCTTGGAAATAGAGACCAGAGCCCTCATTTATAAAACTTTGCATAGATTCGCGTGTGAAATTGAATATATGCCCAAAAAATAAATAAATCAGATTTGTCAAACCTGATGTTCACATATTTCTGCACAATTTACTGTTTATAAATATGCGTTCATGAATATGCGTCAAATGCTGCCCTGAAACATCCATATATGGAGGATGCTAATCAAACTCATACATATGCAATCACGATGCTGCAGAATGTTGTGAGCTGGTAAAGCAGCTAGACTCTCCTGATGCATCAAGACCCTGCATCCAGCATTCAAGAGTATCTGGCTGCACTCCACAGTTTAAAGTTCAAAATCATGCAAGGATTTGTAGTGCATATCCTCTGTACTCTGGGGGGTGGGGCGGGGGGGGCTTGGTGCTGTAAGGAAAAATTGTTTGAACAGTAAGCCAATATAATTTGGTAAATGTAATGATGCGATTGCTTAACAGTAAGCCAACCACAACAAACAGCACCATCAAATCTGTCAAAGATACTTGCCTACAAATAAATGAATCACAGGTTGATCCAGGCCACTGAGACACAATGTTTGCCAGCCACATCTTGGATGATTAATGCTTTAACCAATGTAGCTGTTTGCGGTTAACAAAAGCAGCTTCATTGTCGCTAGGTACCCTTACTACAAAAGCAGTAAAGTGGTCCAATCACATTAGGACAGTGTTTCCTAAAATATTTCTGTAGTGGCACACTTTTTGCAATGAAAAACATCCCAGGGCACACCACTGTTGTACTAACCACAAAAACATTATATCTCACATACATGCTCAACAGTCCAAAGGGCGGGACTAATGAAGAAGCCATCAAAAAAGCATTGCTACATCAATGTAAATTAAAATAATGGCTCAGTGACATGAATTATTATGTTTGCAAGTTGTTATTTAGCTGCACTGCCCTGCTTGATCAAGGATGTCATTTCTCAGTTTTTTCTGAAATGTTACATACGCATGAGTAAGTATTGCCATTAATATCCTATTTCTGGGAGCTGTGCAAGCAGCCTTTTTAGTTTCTGAAATATATTTAAAAGCTTCTGTAAAAATACAAAATTTCCCCCTATATGCTTGTTGACCCATCAAGTTTACTTTTATAAAGCCCAGCGTTTGCGTGGGAAGTTGGAAACACATATCTCAAGCCTCTTTTTGTGTGTACACAAGCTTTACTCAACTCAATTTTTACTGTCATTCATTCACATACATAGTATATGATTGAATGAAATTTCATTCCTTACAGTCCCTGGTTCATAGGAAAAAAAACATACATTTAACACACACTATAGCATTACCAAAATCCAGAGTAACAACACAATATAACAAGACAAAAGATGCAGGACTATAAGCTTGAACAATGCTTAATATCCTTATTAAAGTGCAGACTGCAAAGTGACAGTACATATTTGGGGCAATGCTATAGGGAAATGGCACTGGGTGACAAGTAGGAGTTCAAACGTCTGACAGCTTGGGGAAATAAGCTGTTATAGGACCTGGTTGTGCTGGTTCTAAAGCTGTGGAATATTCTACTTGACGGCAGAAGGTCAAACAATGCACGTGATAGGTGAGAAACGTTTTTCATAACGGCAATTTTTTTTTACAAATAAAGCCATCAGTGAGAATGTGCAGTTTCCTAATCAACAATGACCTGGCTTAGAACTTTTCTTAATCAACAATGACCTGGGTTAGAACTCAAATCCAGGAGGCAATAAGTGCTAACCACTGCAACATCATGTTTCCCCATATCAGTTTGTTTTTGAAATGTTTTAATTGTTATTCTTGCTTTTCATATCTTACTACCATTTTGTTAAGTGCATGTTGGAAGTTGTCAGGGCTATTGCATACACATTGGCATGGTTTGTTAGCACTGCAAACAATTTCCTGTGAGCTACTCTACAATAAAGTGTTGGTATTCTCATAAAAACAAATAAAAAAAAAATACTTAAAATTTTCACGTTATATCTCCTTGACTAAGAGTTCCTTTTGCACCCTCAAGAAGGAAGCATCACTGTGTCTCTAATTTTAAAATGGTGACTATATCACAGTGGTACTGGTAAGAAGAACTCTACTTGGTTTACCATTTATGCAAACATTTTCACTATTCTTTCTGAATTCATTCTTGCACATCATCACATAGCACCTTTAGAAGAGGAAAGCTTATTGTAACACCCTGGCAGAAGATTAAGTCCTGTTCATGCCAGTCTGAGAAGGCACTGTTAAGTATAGTAATCTGGAGGAACATCCACCAAGAGTGAGACAGACAGTTGTGTACCTATGAGCAAACATGCTGCCTCAGAATGCTAGAGACCAGGCAACCCAGCACATTAGAAAACTTCTTAGCTGACAGGGGGCTACATACAGTCTTGGGTCAGAAAAAAAGCTGGAACCATGTTACCCCTTTAAAGCAGAGGCCAGCCTTAAATCTCCAACCCTTTAGCTGGCACCATATGGAGCTAAAATGGAATGAATGAAACTGTATTGCCATTTAAAAACAGGAAGCTGAGATAATAATTTTATAATCTATTCACAGTTTTTCTGGAGCAAAATAAATAATAATGTGAGAGAAAACCCTGAGCAATATAATCCATTAATGAATTCTGTAGCCTATGATTTAATATTTGCAGACTTGGAATTTATTTTATTTCTATAAACCTGTACTTGTTTTGAAAGGATGGCATCTGTTATAATTAGCAAAATTCTTTTTATTTTTACACTTTACACAGTGATTCAAGCTTGTTACAATAAAAAAATCCAGTCATAAATGCTGTGAAAATCTTTGAACTGATTAAACAGATGTGTTTTGAGATATGAAAGAAAGACACTTACAACCAGAGAAGCAAGGCAAACCCAGCAATGTACAAGTTTCTCTGTGCTCTGAAGAGCTTCATGTGAATATGTTCAACTGCTACTGGATTATTGGTCAAATCCACCTTCTCTGTGACACTGTACTTTCTGACCTCACGACCTGCATCTGTTTAGAAAAGTACCATAGAGATTAATTAATATTACAAATGAAATACATGATTAATTTTCTTAAATTTCTTTATGCAGAGGACAAACCTGCTTATTAACATTGTCATAAATCATATTCACTACATAAATGGTTGCTATTTTGTGCTGTTGCATTCCTTAATGGCTTTATGCAAGCATAATTTTACACCGAATGTTCTTGGGTTATCCCAGGAAGAATCTTTTCAAATTCAATTTAATATACACTGCTTATAGTGCACTTCCCACTTAATGCTTAGAACACTAAACACATTAACAAAATATTACATAAAAACACAAATGGCATGTAATTCAGCTCAATCTAGGTATCATCTCTGATAATACAGAAATCTGTAGCCACTGTATTCCTTCAAAACTGAAATGATGACAGGTTATACTGGACGTCTCATCACAAATTTGTTTATTAAAGAATTATCCAGACATTTGTAACCTTGCTAGTGGAGTGTTTGCCTGTCCATCAAGTTTTAGTTATATAATTTTATAAATTACACTGTACTTTATATTTATTCTGCTTCCTTACGGACCAAGTTAATACGTGCAAAATTCATACATAACCAAGAAACATACAAATGTTATACATAAAAATCAAACATTTGAAATATTTAGAATGAAACATGTAAAATACTTACAAAAAAAAAAATCACCAAAAATAATAACATTTTTAGTTTGGCACTTATCTCAGTGCCTTAATCTAAAAAATCTTAAGTTTAAGCATCTGAATAGGTTTAGAAATGTTCTTTGAGAAGGTAGCACTGCTGCCTTGCAACAAAGAGACTAGGGTTCATCTCCCACGAGACCCTTGGTGGAGTTTGCACATTCTACTTGTTGCTCCAGTTTACTCTCATAGCCCAAACACATGCAGGTTAGTTAAATTGGTATTACTAAATTGAGCCCTAGTGTGTGTGAGAGAGAGAGAGAGAGAGAATGTGTCTGGTGCCTTGTCCATTGATTGCTCCTGCTTTGCACCCAATGCTTGCTGGAATAGACTCCAGCTTCTCCACGACCCTGCTCAAGATTAGTGGGTTTAAAACATGGATAGGTGGATGTTTTTGGGGTTTCTATAGGGTTTCCCCAGCACACAGCAACATGTTTCTTACCAATCAGCAAGAAGGTCAAGATAAATATGAGAACTATAAAGTAGGTATTTCCATATGCCATAATAAGCTGCACCAGTCGAGACTTGAAGATGCGATTCCATCTGTAAAAAGAAAGAAAAGAACAGTCACCTTATCCTTAGTGTATTCTAGGACAAACTAACTTAATAAAGGAAAAAAATGTTAACGTTATTTCTCCATTATAAAAAAAAATCTTGGGGAGGCAGACTAGGGAGACGAGACGTGATCTTCTCAGAAGACAATTTGAAGTCCCGCGAGAGACACTTTAACTTGCTCCCAGCTCTTAAAACAATGAGAAGCGACAAACAAAACACGCAGCTCGCAGCAGATGATCCGACAACTTCTCCTTGTGTGTGTTCAGCCACCCTAACCCCTCCCCCCTTCACAACGTGAGCAGCATTATACGTTCTGCGAGAAAGAGATTTAACCACGCCCGGGGCTGGAAATAAAGGACAAGTATTGTTTTTACAACGTCACGCGAGACAAGGTAGTGAGCATCATTTAAGACAAGTCCACGGACATCTAACCTAGCAGTTGTTGGATTGCTTTTGGCAGACACGCATCATGTGCTCCCAGCTCTTTAAACAACGACATGTGACAAACAGAATAGGCAACTCGCCAGCAGCAGAAAGACAGCAGATGATCCGACGGCATCTCCTTAGCGTGCGTTCAGCCCCCACATGAGCAGCGTTATACGTCCTGTGAGAAACAGATGTAACCATGCCCTGGGCCGGAAATAAAGGACAAGTATCGTTTTTTAATGCATATGCAACAAATCCCATGAAAATAACAATCAATTTAAATTGTACATCTGGTAAACCAAACGCAGGGGTGGGTGTGCAAAGAGAGCAGGGGAGCTAGTTTTAGAAATAAAAAATATAAAAAGCGCAAATAATTTTAGAAGGTTATAGGGGTTTTTTTTTTTTTAATTAGGATTATACTGCACAGCAACCAAACTCCAACAAAATGATACCATGATTAACAGGCATAGCATTAAAACATAAGACCTACTTGTAGAAACTGTGTAATCAATACTAAACTCATACCAGCATTTAATAATTAAGTAATTTAGAAATCTAGGGGAAAAAAAAAAAAATCAGTGATTACTGGAGAACACTGCGCATGGTGAAATTGACACTTTGAATTCCACTACTTTCTACAGTCTTTTGTGTACTGAAAATGAAACTGTCAATCTATTCCATGAGAGCTCTAAAAGTGCTACAGTGTGACAGTTACAGCCATCATTCAAACCTACTTTAATTCATATAAATATTTCATTCCAATATAACAGACTTATGCTGTTCTGGCCACAGGCTAGCTTCAGGAAATGAACCTACAACTTGGTACTTCCAAGCTCAGTGCCAGAACACCTAGTAATACGGCTGCATTTATTGGTAAAGATACCACTTAGCAATTGTCTCAACTTTAGGACCATATTTACAAGGTGAAGCTACATAACTGAAATTTAAAACAAAAGATTTAAATTCCCCACAATTGGAAGAGAAAAATCAAGTAATCTTAAAACCTTACAATTAAATTTATATCAATTTACAAGTTACTAAAAGGCGATGCAGCAATTTCTGATCTTCATGAAACGCCACCCACTGCACTCGGGTCCCAATCCAGGTGGTGGTTTGGTGTGTGTGGCAATGTGCTATCAGTGAATGCTCCCAACCTCTATAACCAGTACAAATTATACGATTACTATCACAGATTCTAAATTACTTGCCAGCATGTTCCAGATTTTTTAATAAAATATATCCCTAAAATGCCATATGTGAGGTCTGCCTAAGCTAAGCTAATTGCATAGTATTTGCTAGTTCAGTTTATTCTATGCCAGCATCTTTGTTTTGGTCAAATAACAGGCAGAGTGCTACTGGGTGGTGTAGTATTGGTAGAATGTGACAAGGAAGTAGAGCTATGCAATAGAGAAATTCATCTAATTTCTACTGACAGTCAATAGTAGCTAGAAAAACATGTCAGCTGCCAAGAAAGAAGAGATAGGAAAACCTACATTGCTAGAGAGAGAGAGAGAGACTATTTTGATAATTTAGCTTTGTGCTTTGGATGTACCCTAAATACTTATAAAATGGCTTTCTAATTTTTTTCCAGATGAAAAGGCAGAGACTGCCAGGATTTTTAAATAGTTGCTTAATTTGCTGACGTTTAAAGTAATACTCCACCCAAAAAATATTTTGGTTGATATATTACAGCATGTAGTTTTATAGTGGTGGCTGAGAAATTTTTAATTGCATGTTTTCATGCTGAGCAAGAGAAAACAGTAATGGAACATAATGATGGCCAGTTCTGTTCAATGCAAATGATCTGAAAATATTCATGGAAAAAAGACAAAGAAATTCTCACACAACTTGAGTTGCATAATACACATATTCGTTATACACTATCCATTTGTATGTTTATAATGTGAAAAGTGTGCACATTTTTTGCTAAAATATTAACACTTCTTGAAAACTCAGCATGTTGTGTGCTTCAATTGAAACAGGACTCTTGATCGATGAATAAAGGGGAGAGGCAAATCTTCAATTCAACAGACAGTATTATGGGAATGCATCTTTCCTGTTTATCTTCTATCAAGAGTTTTCTGGAAATAATGCACACATTTTGCATCATTTCAGGTTATAGACAGATAATAAACATGTGAATTATGCAACCTGAGTTATGCAAAATGTTTGTTTTTCTTTCATGGACATTTTTCACAGCATTTGCTGTTGAACAGAACTGGTCACCATTATGTTCCATTACATCACTGTTTTCTCTCATTTTGTACAAGACTAAAACATTTTCTCAGCCACCACTAAAAAAAACAACAAAAAAAAAAAAGAAAAAAATATTTTTGGCTGTAATATTCCTTTAATTCTAGTAGTATGAGAAAACAAATTACATTTTCAGATAAATATGTGAAAGCAATAGTTAAAGACAACAATATTTACAATCTTTTTTTCTTTTTTAAACTTGCTTAAATTTATCATCAGTAAGGAAATATGATTAAATATTTAACAGCCTTTATTAAGAAAACCTACAAAATATCACAAGACTCTACCAGAGCACTTTAAAATGTGTACTTCTTTTTAATAAACAAATAATCATTAAAAAATAATTTAAATACAACTATAAAATTAATCATCCTCCCACCAAATCGGTAGTAGATACATCCTTTACTCCTTTAATCCAATTTCTAAACTTTTCATTCTCACAGCATATTCAGAATTGACCCACACTTGACAGGCTGGGACTCCATGCAAGGCACAAGTGCGAGTACACCTAAGCAAAGGATCCAAGTTTACTGGAGACACTGACTTGGATAGTTCAGTCCAGTGCTGACAAATAGCTTTTTGTTTCTCACTAGGCTTAATGTCTGGCACCGCTCAAACAACACAAAGAGGTCACCAAAGAACTGCTGAAATAAACAAAGAGCACTAATGGTTTCAAGGATGTGCCTAGACTCAAAAAAAATTCTAAGAGACAGCCAGTTATTCAGTTCAATAATTCATTAACAAGCAGGTAAAAATACTTTCAAAAATCTAATCTAAGGCTGGAGGTCAAAATTAGGACACAGTTAACACCCGAAGATCTGAATGTCTATTTCGAGTATCTGTATCTTGTCTGTTTTATATGTGCCCAAGGTGGATGTTAAAATACCACAGCAGCTGACATGAGACATTGAAAGCAAGCCTAAAGCTTTAAATAATCCTAAATGATACTGCATCTTTGATAATCATTCTGCGGCTCTTTTAGAATGCAACTTCCCTTCAAAATTGTAATCAGGTCAAGTTACCCAAGTTCACTCAGCCATGCCAAATAAAGAAAGCTAAAATAAAATTAGTCAAAAAAGTCAATAATTAACTTTTTAAAACATCATCTTTCCATCTTGTTTTTTTAAAGGTCGACATATAACTGGATCACAAACATAGTCAGCTCTTCAGCAGAAGAAGCAAAGGAAAATTACACGTACATACAAATTTTTTTTTGGAAATCATATTAATCTAGCAAATACAGTGTAATGTTTCATATACATATCATTAATTCAACAGTAAGTGATAAAGAACGGAAAACATTGGACAGATCATTCCTAAAGATGTATTCATATATCATTATAAGCAACCAATGGTTATTAATGACAGAAGAAATGAAACAGCAGTGTAATGAAGATGCATTCATTGACATCAGGGTACACTGACAGTAATCATTTTTTTTTTTTTAACGTTAAACTTAAATAGTGTATTATTGAATTCCATTCTTATTCATTTACTTATAAAAATATGCCATTATAGTATTGTATTTACAAAAAGTATCAAATAAAATTAAAACGCAATAATTATAAATATAAGAATAATTGTCTGCTAAGTTGTAAATAATGTATAATAATTTGAAATGGGATCAGATTACATTTCAAAAATTATACTCATTTCCATTTATTTTTCCTGTGATCAAAAAAATATTAAAAGTTAAAGTCAGTCTTCATAACAAAGTAAGTTCACAGCCTCTCTGATACAATACCTAGTTGGTGATATGAAGGGAATGCAAAGCAAAAGGCAAGCAACCACTTCAGCATATAGAAAGGCAGCAACCGCTGTCCACTGCAAGCTCATCTTCACACTGGACAAGACTGTAAAGAAATAATAAATAAATAACATTGTTTAAAAGATTAACACATTCATGAAAACATATACACATACATACATATATATATATATTATATATATACATACACACATATATATATATATATATATATATATATATATATATATATATATATATATATATATATATAATAAATATAAATATTATATATATAATATGATATATATAATATATTCAAGCAAACAAATTAAAAGGGGATGCTGACAGGAACAAAGATAAAAAAACATAAAAATGAACAAGTTAGGAAGTACAATTGTGCATTATATTTAGATTTCTGGTTTTTAATCCCAAGGTTGTCTCTCCCCCTTGATCAAGAGTCCTGTTTGTAGCTTTCTCTTTGTCTGCATGAGCTTTTCTCCCACATCTCACAGCTGTGTAGCTGGGTTAACTGGTATCTCTAAACTGAGTGACTGCAGTCTGTGAATGACTGGTCTCTTTCAGGATTTGTTGCACTTTTATATCTTAGAGGCAGAACTCACTCATATAGCATTGGACCAGAAGATTAGTTAGATTAGATTAAGAGCAATTAGCAAATAGATCTAAAAACATAACTTTAACACTTTAAAATGATTGACTGTCAGTATAGCATAAACTTGGATAAGGAAAAGGTAAATCCCATGGTGTATTATCCATAAATATCACTGGCAATGTCCATATGCCTAAAATATCCTTAAACTACATAGACCATGGGCTCTGGATTAATCTACCTACCAACAGTTAATATGCCCCATTTATCCATGCATTTAAATCCCAGCTAAAAATGCGTTACTTTAGCACTGCATATGCTTGTTTCCATTGTTTGGACAGTTATTCAAATTGCTTAATAACAACATTGGGAATCAAGTATGATTGACGTCTTTTCCATTGTTTATTTTCTCAGCATTCAATAGTGGCCATATTAATAAAGTTATTCCCTCCTTACATTGCTTGAGACTTGAGGTCCAGTACAGCTTTAGCACCAAAGATGTACTCCAAATGTCAGAAATTCAACGTATATTGAGACATTCATTTCACCTATACCTGGATGCACGGTTAGCTGGTCTTAACTTAATAAGAACTATTCAGTAGAAAAGCAAAACTATATTAAGTACCTAACTTTATATATACACACACACATACATTTGCCCATTTGTAGGTATACACCGCATAGTGTGCTCAGCCTGGTATTTTGATTACATGTGTTTTAATTATTCTGTATTTGAAAATGTTTATGTAAAGAGAGGCAAGTCTGGTAAGAATAAAATGAATTGAACTGAACTCCTTCACTATAATGGACTAGTTTACAAGCTTTTATTTACAGGGTGGTCCAGATCTAATTATGCAGATCCTGATCGTCTGGAGAAAAATTAGCTGTATGTGGAATTGGAAGAGGATTTTTTTCTCTCACAATGTCACAATAGAAGTGTGTTTGTCTGATCTGTCAATCTACCATTGCTATTCCAAAGAAGGAAAATGTGGAAAGGCACTTTGGAACTGTTCATACAAACTACGAAACTGACTTCCTTCCGAAAAGCGATTTGAGAAAGAGAAAGGAGAGGGAACTAAAATCGCAGTTAATCGGACAGCCATCATTTTTTACTCGTCTGAATTCAAAAGCAAAGGCAGACACACCGAAGCATCGTTCTGGGTGAGTCACTCGATCATTAAGCATAAGAAGTCCTTCCAAGATAGAGAGATGATAAAAGATGCCTTGTTGAGGCAGATGGCTAGGGAGAAATTCCTGCTGAGATTTCAAGACCCCTGGCCGGAGAAAAAAGAAGTTTCTCCTTGTCATTAAACATGCAGAATACAAGAAACTTAACAATGATCAATGGGCGCTAGTCTTGGTATTTTTTTTCCCTGATTTGACTAACATGTTGAATGAGCTTAATTTACAGCTGCAAGGAAAAAAGAAAACCATGGTCAATATAATGCTTTCAAACGAAAAATGCAACATCTGTCCTCAAAGCTGCAGCGCCTTGATTTGGGGAACATTCAAAACCTTGAGTCAGAGCTAGACACACAATGGAAGGCGCGTGCGCAACTTGACAGCATTGAAAATTGTCTGTCAGACTTTATCTAACGGAAAAAAAGTAACGATTCGAGTGTTGCCCAATGTAGTGAAGTAAGAGTAGCGTTTCTTCTTCACAAATGTACTCAAGTAAATGTAACCCGTTACTACCCACCTCTGATACTCATATTATATATATACAGTATATATAATTTTTAATGTAGGCAGATCAATTTGACCTGGTCATTTTAAAAGTAGCTCACAAGCCGAAAAAGTGTGGGCACCCCTGTTATAGATGGATGGCTCTTAAGGTGAAGACATACAGGACTATACTAGAATTACAGCATAATGTCTCTGTCCACTTTAGACAATCTGTGTTTACAGAAAACACAAAAAAATTTGTGACAACTGGATTTATAACAGACATTTTAATTACTATTCTAACTAAAATGTTTCAAGTCTGTTCTGTTTGTTAGGTGAATAACTAAGTCAGGTGGATTGACAACATTAAATTGGCCATTGTGGGTGTGTGCATGTGTGTGTTACCTGAGAAGGAGTGGCACCCTTACTGGGGGGCTATTCCTCCCATGCCCTTTTTGCTTGCTGGGTTAGGCTACTGCTCACTACAAACCTGCTTTGGATTAAGCGGGCTAAGAAGATGGTATGGTAAATACTCTCAGGCCAGGTTTATACTTCATGCAACGCATGCTCCAGCGGACACTACTGCTACGCAAACATTGTACTGTTTATACTTGCGTGTGCACTTTAAGTAAATCTGGAACATTCCACCAGGTGGCAGTGCGAGATACCCTCACGGTGAAAACAGGTTCAGCTTTGCTGTGTTGTGAATTGCCTGAGACACCCATTAAATTCCAAGGACACCTTGCCATAATATCTCTGAAAAGGATATTTAATGATTAAATCCATCAATTGAGAGATGCGCCCATTCCTGCAAGCATGGGGCTCTAGACAGAAACAATCCCTTGATAAGACATCAGCTCATCGCAAGGTGAAAACAAGCATACACATCACCAAATCCCCAAACCTTCATGTCTTTGGAAAGAAACTGGAGCACACTATGGAAACCTACCAAGAAAACACGCAAACTCCAGGCAGGGAACACCAGGGACATGACTTCTTGCAAGACAGACCTCGCCACCACAACATGTGTAATTATTATCAGTATTCATTATTTATATAAGGTTAACGACTTATCTGTAAAATGTAACATACATACTTTAATGTATTTCATCATGAAAGTGATATCAAGTATAAATCTAAGGATTCTAAATGTACAGAGAGCTGGAATATCATAAATGTAATGTGTTCTGTGTGGCAATTGCTGCTGTCAGGTCGGGAGGAAACCTCAGAAGCACATAGCGATTAACAACTGGGTCGGTTTTAAGATGACGTTTACGACGGTCTACTTTAATGATAAAGTAAACTACGAGGATAAAGTGGACATTTTGAGATTAAAGCCGAAATATCCACTTAAAGCCTTGTTCACACGGGCGTTAAAATCAAGCGTTTTTTTTGCGTTCGTAGCGTCCGGTGAGCGAGGATCAAGTGCCGAGTGTTTTCTACATGTAGGAGTCAATGAGAGTGTTCACACGGGCTTTGGTGACGTGCGTTTGTCCGGCAGCGCGTTTATACGGCATCAAAAAAACGTTGCATGCAGCTTTTTCTTGCCGTTCAAAACCCAACGAACGCAAGGAAAACGTTTCTAGTTCGTTTTCTGCACGTTTATTTTACGCTTCGGAGGACCGGATATATCCCATATATCGCATTTCTTCATAAAGCACAAAAAAACTTCCTTTAACCCGACGTTGTGCAGTCAGAGGATGAACCCAGTAGCGGCGGGGACTTTTTCTCTCTCGTCGCCGTATTACAGTATTTTTAAAACAAGAAGATTAATATCCAACATAGCAAAATGGTCCATATTGAAAGGAGGCACCTCAAATAAAACGACAAGGGCTTTCATATCCAGCTCCCAACACTGACTCCACAGGTTAACACACAAACTACAATTTGGGCTGCAGGTTGGCGTTAGACAGAGACAAACGAACGCTGGTGTAGAAGTCAATCTATCGCCACCACAAAATGCAACATAAACGTCTAGGACGTTCAGAGCAAGTTCGTTTATCCAAAAACTTAACGCCCGTGTGAACAAGGCCTTAATCACAAAATACACCTTTTCACCACGTCCTTAATAGCTACCTCTGTAGCTCAAATACACTGTAAAACACCGTAAATTCTGATGCGGTTGTCAAGTGCAAAAAAAAAAAAAAAAAAAGATGGCATAGAAGATGGTCTGTGAGACCTTTAAAATGTATCATGTCATTACGATGGGGAATATGAATGTGACGCTTGAATATAAAAACACCATAAATGCATTTGTATGTCAGAATTTTGCTTCACCACATCAAGCTTCAAAGCATGCACATCAATCCCGGAGGATCCTCAAAATGGGTTTCTGTCACATGCAGGTAATAAACAGACTCTGACGTCACAATCCAACTTTTATCACACTGACTTTTTGCTGGTACTGCAACTCACACACGCATCACATTAATTTCTGAGGACATGCTCAGAGGATGTGTCAAATGAATGCTGGGAACATGTGGCAGCCATGATATGTGCACGTATGTGTTTTGAGCATGAAGTTTAATCGAGCCCTTACACTTACCAGGGCTCAATATTAACAGTTGCCAGGTTGCCACTGGTCACCACTTTCTGGCCCCTGACTGCAAAGTATGTCAACTACTTTTGTGACACAATGTTTTTTTGCCAGTGGGTCGGAAATGGACAGTTTTTGCTCATTATGCGTATTCAGCAGATTTGTGAATAACTTGCCTGTCACTAGTCAGTCTTACGATTAAAATTAATAAAATGTAAGATGTGCTTATGTGCTCTGCACTTTCTGGCTTTCCTTTATTATAATAATAATAATGTATTTTTAGTAATAATTCTTTACATTTATATAGTGCTTTCTTCACTACTCAAAGCACTTATGCGAGCAAAGCAAGTTAAAAAGCTGTGTAGTGACTGTCCCCTACGCAAGCATGTGCAAGAGCCGGGTATGCACTGAACAGGAATATTAAAAGACTCCTTTAGTGTAAACAGACGAGTGTGAAGGGCTTAAAATAAAAAAAAAATTTAAATTAAAAAAAAAAAAACAAAAAAACCACAGAGGCTGCTTTTCGCTACAATGTCTGCTGTGTGGAAGTATGTTAAAGTTTGTGAAAATGAAGGATATATTAACTGCAACATGTATCAGGAAAATGACAGTCGGAATGTAACTAAAGAGAAGATGTTGGTGCTACACATTTGATAAGACAATTAAGATAACATCACACAGCACAATATGATGACTTTTAACATTTTTGATTACATACAAGTGAAAACAACATTCTTCTGACACATGTTCACTTCATTTTGATTGTTTCTACAAAGTACTGCAAAGCAAATAAAATTTCGGCCAATTTTCACAAAAAAAAAAAAAAGACATGATCAGTGATTGGTAAAAAGGGCAATCGCAAAAACAAATATTTTTGGTATTGGCCTTAAAAAAAACAGAGCATCCCTAATAAAATTAATTAAAAAATAATATATTTTAGTTGTAATAATTACTTCTTTTTATATGAATACAAGATATAACAATCAAACCCAACAAATTAAAATTTTTTGCAGAAAAAAGGATATACAGGTGCCGGTCATAAAATTAGAATATCATGACAAAGTTGATTTATTTCACTAATTCCATTCAAAAAGTGAAACTTGTATATTAGATTAATTCATTACACACAGACTGATGTATTTTAAATGTTTATTTCTTTTAATTTTGATGATTATAA
Organism: Polypterus senegalus; assembly: GCF_016835505.1. Taxonomy (NCBI): domain Eukaryota; kingdom Metazoa; phylum Chordata; class Cladistia; order Polypteriformes; family Polypteridae; genus Polypterus; species Polypterus senegalus. The sequence continues at coordinate 74,066,805 of NC_053166.1, read as the reverse complement.
CTGACAACTAATGAAAGTCCCAAATTCAGTATCTTGGAAAATTAGGATATCAATTAAGACCAATGCAAAAAAAGGATTTTTAGAAATGTTGGCCAACTGAAAGGTAATGAACATGAAAAGTAGTTTTTCTAGAAACTGCAATTCAGTTAGGTTTATATTTATGATCATGGAGAAGCAATGCAACATAGAATCGAAAGAGTTAAATGATTGGACGTATTAGAAGTTCTACAGCCAATAATGGATAAAAATCCATACATCCAAAAGTATCGCACTTTACACAAAATTTATCTGCAAAACATGGACAAAGGAGTTTTCTTGGACTTCTATATGAATCTGAAAGATCATGGTTGCATTTATAATAAACCAACATGTGACAAATTGTCAGCGATAATAGTTTCGAAAGACAGAGGTATCAAAGACAGAAGTTTAAAAAGTATTTGCGTGTTAATTTCAAAGCCAAACAGAGCAAAAATGTATATAACTCAACAAATACCTCTAACGCAACATGAAACATAATTTTATTTCAATTTATTACATTTTACTATTTTTAAATATGGTTAATTACTTGCTGTAATGTAAAATACTTAGTTGTATTATGTATATGTAACAGTTCCCATGAAAATAATCAAGGAACTATAGTTTTACAATTGAAAAATGGCTTACAAATTTTGCAAGCTCGATATTATTTTTCAATAGTTTCCAGTTTTCTTTTTCGGAACTCGTAAACAGCCACAGTCATTTAATAATCTACTCCACAGCTATACTGTGTACATTAACATATTGTGAAATGTAAAATGTTAGAATTGCAAAGTTAATACTTCTTTACTTTGAATAAAGGAGGAGAGACACTGGATAGTGTAGGTAAGCCAAAGAATACTTATTTCCTACTTCCAAAATGGTATACAATATCATTTGTGGGCAATTGACTTAAGTACTGGATTCTAATATTCATTTTCATTGTTTTTCTTAGTAATGACAAAAGAATTTGTTTAAACCAGTGGTCACCAACCTTTTCAAGCCGAAGATCCCTGACCTCGGCCTTAATGAAAGGCAAGATCTACCTATCGAAGAATAGATAGAAAAAGACAGCCCAGATTGTACTTCCAACTTGAGGCCTTTTATTTAGTATTTGAATTGTATTTGAATTTAATATACATTAAATGTTCTTTTCTTTTTCGTTTTTTACTTAACTCGGAAGCAACCATCATATAATCAGATCATATGAAGTGGCACTGAACTCAAGAAAAATGCCATTGTCAGCAGTAAAGTGCTTATTCACTGAAGTTTCTGATGGTACTACCTACCCTTAACATTTTATAAATGAACTGTTTTATCAACAAAATTATCAACAATCTCAAATTAAGCTAAGTGCAGTTATGTCCCATCATATGCAACATCACTTTTCTCAATGCCACCAGAAGGCAAAACTGCTGAAGTAATGTTACTCACTCAAGTCAGTGTGATGGCTGTGACTGAATACTCTCTGTGAGTCCTCTGAAGTCTGGCTCATAGCTAGAGATTGCCAGTTTGAGACAGTCTGTGAGGTGTCTGTCAGTAAGGCGGCTCCTGTATTTTGATTTGATTATTTTCATCTGTGAAAATGCCATTTCACAGAGGTAAGTTGATCCAAAATAGGCACTTACTTTTAGTGCACATGCAGTGAGGAGCGGAAACTTTTCTCTGTTGACAAGTCCCCAAAAGTCACTGTCCCTTGATCTGGCTTTCAGCTCAATGTCATTTTGCAAATCAACCATCTCCATGTCAACTCCACTTGACAAAGAAAATACTTGCTGGAATTTGGCTGCAACCTGTTCTATATCAATGAGCATGAATGGGTTTGAGACAAATGCAGCAATGCATTCCATTTCGTTTAACTCACCAAAACGCATATTGAAATCTGTTGCAACTTTGTCCAGGTGAGCACAGTATTTCTCAGGGTGAAAAACGTCCTTGTCTTTAATGCTCTGTGACATTTTTCCAGGTTGGGAAAGTGTGTTAGCCTCCCGTTTTTAAGATGTGTGATCCAAACACCAAGCTTAGACTTAAAAGCGTTCACTGCGCTGATCATGTGTGGCAGGTGTCGGTCTTTTCCTGGAGCTCGTTATTGAGTGTATTCAGCTTTGCGGTCAAGTCTGTCAGAAACCCCAGGTCACACAGCCACGCATCATCTGACAGTTCCTTGTGCTCCTCGTTTCTTGCAGATAGAAATGTTTTTATCTCAGGCAGTAAGTCAACAAACCGCTGGAGCACTTTCTTGCGGCTCAACCACCGCACATCAGCATGAAGTAGTAGGTCTCCAAACGCGGCATCGAGCTCATCCAGTAACGCCTTGAATAAGCGACGCTGAAGTGCTTTTGCTCGTATCGAGTTTATCAGTTTGACCACCAATGACATTACGTGTGAAAAATCTACGACTTTCCCTGATAAGGCCTGCTGATGAATGACACAATGATAATTCTTGAACTCGGGTAAATCAGGGTCATTACGGCACAGTGCTATAAAACCCAGGCGCACGCCAAGCATCGCCGGTGCTCCGTCAGTGGTAATTACTACCAGTTTATGATTGGGGATATCATTTTCGCTTACATATTTTTTAAACTCAGTGTAAATATCCTCACCTCGCGTTCTCTCCTTTAAGTGCAAAAGAGTGAGGAAGTCCTCTTTTGTAGAATCCTGGAAAGCCATTCTGACAAAAAAAACAGGCTGAGCTGTGTCCACTGCATCCAGAGATTCGTCGAACTGCAGTGAAAAATATTCACAGAGTAACAAGTCCTTTAACACCTGTCGATCCACGTCCTCTGACAGTGACTCGACCCTCCTTGCCACTGATGCAGGGCCGAGAGGCACAGCACGGAGTGAGGCTTTTATGTCGTCTTTGTTTTTGAAATCCTTGAAAATAGTCTCTGCAGTAATGGCCATGGCTTCCTTGAATAATTCGCCATCCGTAAAAGGCTTTTTGTTTTTAGCCAGAAAGTAACGTACACGAAACGATGCTTCAGTAGAAGCCTTATTTTGATCAGCAGATTTTGTAAAAAGTGATTGCTGGGCCTTCAACTCAGATCTCAGCTCGTCAACTTTCCGTGCACAAATCGCGCTCTTTTGCGGGTAGCGGTCTTTAAATTTCGGGTGGTTGGTATTGTGATGCCGCTCCAGATTCCCTCTTTTACATAATGCTTGTTTTTGGTGGCACAACATACATACACACTTCTCTTTTACCAAGGTAAACAGAAATTCCTGTTCCCATTCTGGATGAAAATTGTATGTTTTTGCCTTCTTTCGTGGAGCCTCCGCCATTCTAGTTTGTAGTATGTTGCCTCACGCGGGCTATCGGACCATGGAGATCCATGTTGACGTTTGCGACAGTTAATTTACGGGTGCTCTTCTTTTATCTGATTGGTCACTTCATTGAAAATAAAGCAGTTGGATTAAGAGATACAGATGCTTGCAAAACAAAAACGTTTTTATTTTCGGGAGCTACCGGGACAGTGATAAAGATCTACCAGTCGATCGCGATCGACGGGTTGGCGACCACTAGTTTAAACTATAGTGAGAACATACACTCACCTAAAGGATTATTAGGAACACCTGTTTAATTTCTCATTAATGCAATTATCTAATCAACCAATCACATGGCAGTTGCTTCAATGCATTTAGGGGTGTGGTCCTGGTCAAGACAATCTCCTGAACTCCAAACTGAATGTCAGAATGGGAAAGAAAGGTGATTTAAGCAATTTTGAGCGTGGCATGGTTGTTGGTGCCAGACGGGCCTGTCTGAGTATTTCACAATCTGCTCAGTTACTGGGATTTTCACACACAACCATTTCTAGGGTTTACAAAGAATGGTGTGAAAAGGGAAAAACATCCAGTATGCGGCAGTCCTGTGGGCGAAAATGCCTTGTTGATGCTACAGGTCAGAGGAGGATGGGCCGACTGATTCAAGCTGATAGAAGAGCAACTTTGACTGAAATAACCACTTGTTACAACAGAGGTATGCAGCAAAGCATTTGTGAAGCCACAACACGCACAACCTTGAGGCGGATGGGCTACAACAGCAGAAGACCCCACTGGGTATCACTCATCTCCACTACAAATAGGAAAAAGAGGCTACAATTTGCACGAGCTCACCAAAATTGGACAGTTGAAGACTGGAAAAATGTTGCCTGGTCTGATGAGTCTCGATTTCTGTTGAGACATTCAAATGGTAGAATCAGAATTTGGCGTAAACAGAATGAGAACATGGATCCATCATGCCTTGTTACCACTGTGCAGGCTGGTGGTGGTGATGTAATGGTGTGGGGGATGTTTTCTTGGCACACTTTAGGCCCCTTAGTGCCAATTGGGCATCGTTTAAATGCCACGGGCTACCTGAGCATTGTTTCTGACCATGTCCGTCCCTTCATGACCACCATGTACCCATCCTCTGATGGCTACTTCCAGCAGGATAATGCACCATGTCACAAAGCTCGAATCATTTCAAATTGGTTTCTTGAACATGACAATGAGTTCACTGTACTAAAATGGCCCCCACACTCACCAGATCTCAACCCAATAGAGCATCTTTGGGATGTGGTGGAACGGGAGCTTTGTGCCCTGGATGTGCATCCCACAAATCTCCATCAACTGCAAGATGCTATCCTATCAATATGGGCCAACATTTCTAAAGAATGCTTTCAGCACCTTGTTGCATCAGTGCCACGTAGAATTAAGGCAGTTCTGAAGGTGAAAGGGGGTCAAACACGGTATTAGTATGGTGTTCCTAATAATCCTTTAGGTGAGTGTATAAAATGATGTTTTAATGTGCAAACAAAAGGGAAGGTTTAACTCTTAGGCTGCATTTCAAACTGCTGAAACACTCTTATGGACACGAAAGGCTTAAAAGTCAAGTCTCATATCTTTAAATAGTGCTGCCATTAACAGAATGCTAATAGTTTATGTTGTTGTTTATGTCTTAGGTCTCCCTTTCATTAAAAGACCAAAAGTCAAGGAAAATTAAGATCAAAAGTCAAGGAAAATTAAGACAATGGTTTTAACATAATATATGGGTATAGAATATATATTAAAGGAAGGCCTTAATAATTCAATAACATGCAAATTTTTAAAAAATAGTTCTGTTTCCAATAATTCCAAGAACAAGAATAAATAAGAAAAACACCTGGTATGGCAGCAAAATATTTAAAATATAGATGAGAAATAGGGGTTCTTCTATCAAGCAGAAGGTGTTGGATGAAAAAGTAAGAAACCCCTTCATTAAATGTTCAACAAATAGAAATTCTAATTAAAAATACTAAAAGGTATTGAAAAAGAGGAGTATGCATATTGGGAGTACTAAACATGTTCACAACAAGCAATGAGTAGATATATGCATGTATCAGTTTTTAGAAAGCAACTGTGTGTGAAAAATGAGTAGTGATTAAAGTGCACCATAAAAAAAGCTTTGAAATTCAAAAATAAAAAAAGTATGACATACAGTATAAGTAACTTGTACATGCACTGTGTTAGTTGAATTAATATTTTCTAAACCCCAGTTCTGCTGGCTAACACTTTTAAATGTACTGATTGGACTGCTGTTTATGCAGAACCCTGTTTATCTTAGCAAATCAAAATAACAAAAGCTCAGCCAGACAGGACTATTGCTGAAAAAGATACTGCAATCTTGTTTAGTCTGCTTGAGTGCTGTCTCGTGGGAAGTTTTAAAAAAACTCAAACAATCCAATATTCACTGTAAAGTATTTGTTGTCATAATTGCACACTTGTTCTAAATGGTTAAGATTTTTTTTTATTTGTCCCACTTCACCCCACTCAAGCTTTCAATTTTCAAATGTACCAGTCTGAATTCCAAGTGTGGCAAGAGGGTGGATATCCTGTCAAAGTGATAACAAATGGGAGATTTCAGAACAGGGTTTATAATGAACGATATGATCATTATGGTCTACGTGATTATCATACCATGTGCATGTCATAAATGTACCTACTGGCATTTCTGTTTACGTGTGTGACATTTATAGATATTTGCAAATGCAGACATTAATAAGTGTCATTAACCTGCTAAAGACTAATAAAATAAAAATTCAAGTTTAAAATGTCATAAACTACAAATCATTTTAGCAGACTTGCTGTCTCAGCAATTATTACGGATTACATATCAAATCATGAGTGAAGATTTCTTCATGCTTGAATTATGAGCTGCCAAATGCATGTCTGGCCAGTAAACCTGTGTTAAGCACTAAATTTTACTTTGCACTAAACATACGGAACAACCAATTTCATTATTGTTGTAAACTTGGCACGGGTACAAAGACAGACATTTGGCACTGGTGTGAAAATTGCCTTGCCTTGGTTTTTACCTCCAGATACTCCAGTTTTAATTGCACATCCCATATATGATATGATATAATAACCCCGATATGAGTAAGTGTGGTGCCGCTTGGACTCTGTGTAGTTAGCAAAGACACCCGATTCCTGCTACCTTGAAAATGATTGGATTTTGGAACAGACAAAAATAGCCATGTTCAAAACATCCTTGTGAAATTATTCTCACTATCAGTTCTCATTTCCTCATTCAAATGCATTCTGCTACAAGTTAAAATGATTGCAAATAAGCATGAACTAATCAAGTATATTTATTTCTGAACTAATTCCATAAGGGGATGGCAATAACAAAGCCTTTACTGCCTGGAATGAGAAGCATGATTTTCCGGGAACATTAAGTTAAACCATGCAAAAATTTTAAACAAGAGGTACCATTACAATCCCGCTCCAAAATTCAAACCCTGATATATCCCAGACAATAAGTCATCCACAGACACAATTTCAATTCACTTTCAGATATTTTTTTATCCTGAGATAACTTGTTTACTCAATTTCAGAATAGGATAATTATGATTTCCGACAGTAAAAAAACCCACCAAAGACATAGTTACTATATAACTACACAACAATTACATTAAGCATAATAAGAAGTAACTTAGAAGTCCCCTAATTTATGTATAAAGCACAACCATTAGTTAGTACAGTAATCCCTCGCTATATCACGCTTCGACTTTCGCGGCTTCACTCTATCGCAGATTTTATATGTAAGCATAACTAAATACAGTATATAACACGGATTTTTCGCTGCTTCGCAGGTTCTGCAGACAATGGGTCTTTTTACTTCCTGTACATGCTTCCTCAGTTGGTTTTTGTCAAGCCCTTCATTAAGGCTCCAAAACGATCTGCTCCTGCTACTGCTTCAGGGTCTGTGCCCAAGCACCAACGGAAGATGTTAACGATTGCCGAAAAGGTAAACGTTTTGGATTTGTTGAAAGAAGGGAAAAGCTAAACAGCTGTAGGACTCCATTACAGCATCAATGAGGCTATGATTCTTTTTATTTAAAAAGTAGGAAACGAATATAAGATCTACGGCCGCAGTGTCCTTTGACCAGGGTGCAAAACGAGTTGTAAGTGGATGTAATAAGGCAGTAGTCTGGATGGAATCTGCTTTAGGGATTTGGATTGAAGAAGAATAACGGCAGTGCTACACAATCGCCTGAAGAGGCTCCTTTAGAAGAGTTGTAACGCTCTCCTTTGTTGTGCAGTAAAATTAAACTCATCATTATCAGACAAGTCATCGTGTCATTGTTGGTGAGTAACCATAATTAATTTTCTACTTACAGTACTTAGTACATGTACATACGTTTAGTGTCACTGTACACACATTTACTATATACAATTTTTCTTGCATTATACGTATTTATTGCTGGTGGCCTGTCTATCGTAATGGCTGTAACATATATGATATCAGAGACACTCGATATCTTTAAAATAATATTTAGGTTTTACTGTATATAAACAGTGTGTTTACATACATAATTTCAATGAATCTTACCTAATATCTAAGAGAATACAAAAGGAGTATGCTGTATAACTGTGCAGGGAATATTTATAAACAGTGTGGGAGAGTTTAAAAGGGCTTAAAATATATAAAAATAACCATACAAACATATGGTTTCTACTTTGCAGATTTTCACCTATTGCGGGGGGGTCTGGAACACAACCCCCGCGATCGGATCGAGGAGGGATTAGTGTACTATGTTATACAACTTTCAGACTTGCCTTGCATTGATGGTGGCTCAGGTGTAGAGTGGCTTAAAATACAAAATGTTTTTTACAGTGTTCTATAAATTGAAAAACATCATGCTATTTGTAATGGTGGTGTGATGGTTACTACACTTACCTCAACAAAGGAACCTAAGCTCAATTTCCACCCACTACATTTATTTTAAACTTTTTTCTTTAACCAGGCATTTCTCTCACTGTTTTTGTTATGCCCAAGGCCAAAATGTTTCCAGAGTTATTAGTTTCTATTCTGGATTATTTGCAGCATATTGTATGCAAAGAATGTTTGGTAATATATCATTTGTAACTACTTTGGACTTTTCCTCCTTTCCACTTTCACACCCAGTAACTTGGCTAATATTACTTATAACAGTTAATGAACACTGTAAAATGCTATCAAGAAACTCACACAGTGCATTTAACTTAGCAACAGAAAAAAAAGATTATGCATTATACTAGCTGGCAGCGGTTATTTCCAAGAACATCATTCTAAAAAGACTAATTACAAATAATAATCATTAATGCATTTTCAGTGTGGGATAGCTGACAAATCCAAGGCCATCTGCTGTCAATTTCTTGAACAGACACTAAGCTACACACTTGCAGTATGTCAGATTGTTAAAATAGTACAAAGTTTAATTTTAAAAAAATTAAAAGAAACACAAATCTTACAGCAGTCAAATTAAATTGTCCTTTATAAAGGTGATAATGTGGCCACTGTCTATACATATTTCTAAAGCTTGGTTACAGTTCACTGTGGTGGGCTGGCACCCTGCCCGGGGTTTGTTTCCTGCCTTGCGCCCTGTGTTGGCTGGGATTGGCTTTAGAAGACCCCAGACCCTGTAGTTAAGATATAGCAGGTTGGATGGATGGGTTACAGTTTAAACCTTATCTTTGTCAAGTTCAGGAAACCTTCAGTCAAGTCTGGCATAACCTTTACCGACTTTTTAACATCTAATTAAAAGGCAGCTGGTTTGATGAATACAACTGTTACAGGGTTTAGTCTGGGGAAAAAAAAGGTTTTAGGTATAAACAACGTATAAAAATAATTTCACCATACTGCCCAGTCTTGTTAAATCTCATCAATACTGAAGAAATCTGAAGTGGAATAATATTTGACAGAATACAACCACGTAGTTATAAGAGTATCTCAGTGGCTGCTCCAGTCAGTTCAATACATGCAGCCTAAGAATTTACAAGAAATTATACAAGGGCACCACCTGCTGCCACCAGAAGGTAAGTGTAGTTTTTCTAAACTAATAGCACAAGGAATAATATTTAGATGGACTTAAATGACAAGTAATAGGAATATAAGACCTATTATTAAAACAAACATTCAATTATTGCCTACATAAACCATATAACGGATTTAACATAATACCTATTACAACACAGCACATAACGTAAACCTCAACATAAAATTCCCTACTCCATTTCCATTACATACTATTAACTAACTATAGAATTATATGTATATTTTACATTAATTTCCAGTCAACATAAACCATTAATTCAAATTTCCCCAAACTATTAAATACAACTATTATGCTACATGAGCTCCATGTAATAGAATTAATGAAGAATTATCTTACTAAACCTATAAAATGGATACTATCTAAACAATTAATAAGTACATATATATATATATATATATAACACACTAATAAAAGGCAAAACCCTGACTGACTCACTCACTCATCACTAATTCTCCAACTTCCCGTGTAGGTAGAAGGCTGAAATTTGGCAGGCTCATTCCTTACAGCTTACTTACAAAAGTTGGGCAGGTTTCATTTCGAAATTCTACACATAATGGTCATAACTGGAACCTATTTTCGTCAATATACTATAATAGACTGCAGGTCGATGGCCGTGGGAGGCAGAGTTGCGTGTCACATCATCACACCTCCAACAAGGAAGAGCTCCAAAGAGCGCTGAACAAAAAACGCATTTCACAATTGAGAAGGCAGCAAAAGATTATGAAGCGAGTGAAGCATACAAGCATATTCATAAGTCCAGCTACTGCGGAAACACAGCACGGTGTGAACCGTAAGTTTAAATTAAGTTTATAGACACGCTCCCGCTGCATTTTGTCATGCCTACAACGAATACGGTATTCGCAAAATACAAGTTTAATGAGAAGACACAAGGTACAAACGAGACTTTGGATCACTTTGTAACGGAGTTAAAATTGCTGTAGCAAGAAACTTTTAAGTGCCGGGTCTTACCTAACATTAAATAAAGCCGTGGACATCACGAGATAGCACGAGCACAGCTGAGAAGCTTCGAAGCATGTACTCCGAGCGGCTCACATCAATTGACTTTGCTGGACTGGAAAAGATTAAATTAAGTTCATACACACGCTACCGCTAAATATTTGCAGGCAAATCCACAACTTAATACCGGGAATGCCCGTTGAACATTTTACATTCACGAGTACTGATTTGGGTGGTGAACACTTCGATGAATGAAACCTGTTATCTTTACAACGGTTCACAAACATGGAATATAACTTGAACGCAACAAATCCTCCAAATACGAACCTGATTGAAAGAAATAATGATAATCAAATCCTTGATGACAGCAACACTCATAACGGTCACAAAACTATTACATTCACAATCATGTTACGTTATTTTTAAAATGTTTCCTTTTCTTAGCACAAGCACAGCTGAGAAGCTTCGATGCATGTGCTCCATAACGCGTTGAAAAATAATGCATTTAATCACACTTTGCATTACAAGCAAAGGGGAGCTTTTGTCAATGCATGATTTCCTGGTACACCGATTACATTGATCAGCGCATCCCGATTCATTTTACCCTCGCACCACCTTAGTTTGAGAAGAAGTATGAAAAAATATGAGGTTAACACAGAAAAACAGATCACCAATTCAAGCTTTATGAATAATCAATTCGCCATCAATAATTGTTTTGGTAAAGCCATCCTCCTTCCATTTTATAATTTTTCCGCCACTAGCCATGATTAAATGAGCGGTAAAAAGTAAGAGCGAAGCGAGGGTGACTTATTTAGGCACGAATATATATGATAGCAACACTCATGACAATGTCAATCATGTTACGTTATTATTAAAATGTTTCCTTTTCTTTTTCATTACTTCTTTAACACACTACTTCTCCTCTGTAGCGGGTATTTTGCTATATATATAATATATGAATTACCTCCAAAGAGCGCTGAGACTTTTGATATCATGAACGTGTGTACAAAAGGGATCTCCTGCCCAGCAAAAGTCGATCAGCCAGCACGCGTGCATAGCTGTGCCGGCCTTTGAGACGCTGACTGCGCTTCTGCCTTAAGTCAAAGTGAGCACTTTTAATTTTTTTCATCCGCCCCCTGAGCTATAGCCCAGACAAGTGCAAACACGGACCCCTTTTCTACACCACGGCAAAATAATATTAAGTCGATTCACACTTTCTTTTGCACGTGATCGATTATCAGGTCCTCAGCTCGGATTATGAACACACGCATACGAAAGTGGAGGACTCACAGTGCCATCACAGCCGATTAATGGCGGGGCGTCTCACCAGTCTACACAAGACCCACCGCGACTGTCGCCAAAAGGCGATCATAACGTCAGCGAACACATCTCTCTATACTCTATAAAAGAAAAAGGCAACTTTTTCTTTCTTTACACCTTTTTTCCTTTTATCCCAAACCAAAGCCTTTCTCTCTTAACACGGCAGAGGACACAAAAATAATTTTCTTTAATTGCGGTAAGGCACATTACCAGAGGCACAAATTTGAGCGTTCACATAGAAAATGTAATTTCCTATACCACAGCCGTCGTGTAGCGCCTTTCAAAAGGGATCTACTACCGAGAGATGATCCATATACATTTTAGCTGCTGTTAGTTACTTACCTGTTTTGTTACACAGTCTTTAAAATGTAGTTTACCATAACCACTCCAGTAGTGCTCAATGTACCTGTACTTCTTAAAACGTTAATGTTTTACTGTTTAATAACTTATAGACTATATTTCATTATTTTTCCCTTGCACTCAGTGACCAAAGCTATACACACACATATAGACACATACAAACATACACACAAGTATATGTATGTGTATATATATATGTATGTATATATATATATATATATATATACACACACACACACCCTATCTAGATTATATATATATATATATATATATATATACACACACAAACACACACACACATACATACACACATATATATAATTTGTGTGTGTAGATATGTATATAGATATGTAGATATGAAGATATGTATGTGTATATATATATATATATGTTTATTATATATATATATATATATATGTGTGTGTGTGTGTCTATATATATGACAGCAGCAATACAAGCTGTGAGAAAACAGTAAAAAGGAGGCGTGTCAGGCGTCGTGGTACATTTTCTGATGCAGCTACGAAAACAACTTTGTGACGCTGCCACCAAATACACAAAACAATTACTTTGACAATCATGTTACATTATTTTTAAAATGTTTCCTTTTCTTTTCATAACTTATTTAACATGACATCGCTGCGAAGCTGGTATTTTGCTATATATATATATATCACAGCGACACTCATAACAGTGACAAAACAATTACATTGACAATCATGTTACGTTATTTTCAAAATGTTTCCTTTTCTTTCTCTTTCCTTCTTTAACACACTACTTCTCCGTTGCCAAGCGCGGGTATTTTGCTATATATATATATATATAAATATACAGATAGATAGATATATAGATAGATAGAGATATATAGATAGATAGATAGATAGATATGAGAACAACACTCATATCAATGACAAAACAATTAACAATCATGTTACGTTATTTTTAAAATTTTTCCTTTTCTTTTTCGTACCTTCTTTAAAACACTACTTCTCCGCTGCGAAGCGCGGGTATTCTGCTAGTATATATATATATAGCAAAATACCCGCATTCGCAGCGATGTCATGTGTTAAAGAAGTTATGAAAAAGAAAAGGAAACATTTTAAAAATAACGTAACATGATTGTCAAAGTAATTGTTTTGTGTATTTGGTGGCAGCGTCACAAAGTTATTTTCATCTAGCTGCATCAGAAAATGTACCATGACGTCTGACACGCCTCCTTTTTACTGTTTTCTCACAGCTTGGATTGCTGCTGTCATATATATATACACACACACACACACACACACACACACACACACACACACACACACACACACACACACACACATACATATCTATATACATATCTACACACACACATATATATATATATATTATATATATACATATATATATTATATATATACATATATATATATATATATATATATATATATATACATATATATATATACACACATATATATACACACACATATATATATACACACACACACACATACATACCTATCTACATCATATATACACACACACAAATTATATATATTTGTGTATGTATGTATGTGTGTGTGTGTGTATATATATACACATACATATACTTGTGTGTATGTTTGTATGTGTCTATATGTGTGTGTATAGGTTTGGTCACTGAGTGCAAGGGAAAAATAATAAATTATAGTCTATAAGTTATTAAACAGTAAAACATTAACGTTTTAAGAAGTACAGGTACATTGAAATTACATTTTCTATGTGAACGTTCAAATTTGTGCCTCTGGTAATGTGCCTTACCGGCATTTAAAGAATTTAAATGAAATTTAGTTTTGTGTTCTCTGCAGTGTTAAGAGAGAAAGGCTTTGGTTTGGGATAAAAGGAAAAAAGGTATAAAGAAAGGAAAGTTGCCTTTTTCTTTTATAGAGTATAGAGAGATGTGTTCGCTGACGTTATGATCGCCTTTTGGGGACAGTCGCGGTGGGTCTTGTGTAGACTGGTGAGACGTCCCCGCCATTAATCGGCTGTGATGGCACTGTCAGTCCTCCACTCCTGTGCGTGTCTTCATAATGATTGACATTGTCATGAGTGTTGCTGTCATATATTTGCCTGCCTAAATAAGTCACCCTCGCTTCGCTCTTACTTTTTTACCGTTCATTTAATCATGGCTAGTGGCGGAAAAATTATAAAATGGAAGGAGGATGGCTTTACCAAAACAATTATTGATGACGAATCGATTATTCATAAAGCTTGAATTGGTGATCTGTTTTTCTGTGTTAACCTCATATTTTTTCATACTTCTTCTCAAACTAAGGTGGTGCAAGGGTAAAATGAATCGGGATGCGCTGATCAATGTAATCGGTGAACCAGGAAATCATGCATTGACAAAAGCTCCCTTTGCTTGTAATGCAAAGTGTGATTAAATGCATTATTTTTTAACGCGTTATGGAGCACATGCATCAAGCTTCTCAGCTGTGCTTGTGCTAAGAAAAGGAAAGATTTTAAAATAACGTAACGATTGTCAATGTGACCTTTTGTAAGTAGTGCCTCGAGGATTCAGTGTGTAGAAACTCTAGAGACAGCGTGTGTATTAACTTGTGGATTTTTCTGTGAGTATTTGGTGGCAGTCTGACGAAGTTGCTTCGAAGACGGCGCAGTCGCTGAGCTCAGCTCAGAGCGAAATAAGATGAATGGGAGGGGAGATGATGACGTGACTCCCCACCCGCCTTAACTGTCAATCCCCCACAAACACAGTCTCTCAGAATTTGCATAAGCACACCCCTTCACCTACAATTTTAACTTAGTTACAAAGTGATCAAAACTCTCGCTTATATCCCTGCGCCCTCTCATTAAACTTGTATCCCGCATTACCTGTGGGCATGTGAAACGCCAGCGGTAGCCTGTCTATGAACTTAATTTAAATTTTAGGTTTACACCTTGCTTTCTTTCCGAGGTAGCAGCACTCATGAATATGGTAGTATATGCCACTCGCTCGCTTCTTATTGTTTCGCTGCCTTCTCAATTATATAATGCATGTTTTCTTAAGCGCTTTTGGAGGTCTTCCTGGTTTTCTACGCACTGCATTGACAGTCAGTTCACGTGATTACGTGGGAGGCGTGATGATGTCACATGAAACGCCGCCCCCCCACGTCTTTCCAGCTCAACTCTATTACAGTTAATGGAGAAAAATACCTTCCAGTTATGACCATTAGGCGTAGAATTTCGAAATGAAACCTGCCCAACTTTGTAAGTAAGCTGTAAGGAATGAGCCTGCCAAATTTCAGCCTTCTACCTACACGGGAAGTTGGAGAATTAGTGATGAGTCAGTGTGAGAGTGAGTGAGTGAGTGCTTTGCCTTTTATTAGTATATATATATATATTGTAAAAGACGGTTTGTGGCCCCGTATACTGTACAATTCTCCACAGTACAGAACAGAAAAAGATCAAAAAATACATAAACAAAAATATGTATCGCACGACACCAAAGCATGGCGTCGGCGGCCATTTTATGAGGGAGGAGCTGGAAGTGGAGGAATGCTGGGAAGAGCCGTGGGGGAAGATGGGATCGATGACATCAGGAACAATGGAGGAGGAAGGGCGGAAGTAACGCAGTGCGGGCAAAATGCGGCTTATGGTGGCGAAGCGTCTTTTTTTCTGTAAGAAAGCAAAGGAAAAAGGTTCATTCCTGCCGTGAATGTCCTACGGCGCGTAAGATCCGTCCATGTCTCCTACTCAAGTGCGTGACAAAATATATTATATATATATATATATATATATACACACACACACACACACATACACATTCACACACACATATAAACATACATATACATATATATACATATATATATATATACACACATATATCTATACTAATAAAAGGCAAAGCCATCACTCACTCACTCACTCACTCACTCACTGACTCATCACTAATTCTCCAACTTCCCATGTAGGTAGAAGGCTGAAATTTGGCAGGCTTATTCCTTACAGCTTACTTACAAAAAGTTGGGCAGGTTTCATTTCAAATTCTACGCCGTAAGGGTCATAACTGGAACCTATTTTTCTACATATAATGTAATGGAGTTGAGTTAGAGATGGCCGTGGGGGGAGTTTCGTGACATCATCACGCCTCCACGTAAGTACGTAGAGAACAAGGAAGAACTCCAAACAGCGATGAGCACAAAAGGCCATTTCACAATTGAGAAGGCAGAAAAACATTATGAAGCAAATGATGCATACAAGCATATTCATAAGTACAGCTACTGCGGAAACAAAGCAACGGCGTGAACCGTAAGTTTATATTAAATTAAGTTCATAGACAGGGTGCCACTAGCGTTTGTAATTTAGTGCCTGCCCATATAAGGCCGTCCATCAGCGGCAATCCAATACGAACACTGCCGGTAAATATTCACGTGTGAAGGACTGTGCTAATGCAGAGGAAGATGAGATGGTCAGGGTGGTGTTTGGCACAGACTCATTGAAACTGCGAGAGAAACTTTTAAGTGCCGGGTCTTAGCTGACATTACACGAGATGGCACCAGCACAGCTGGGAACCTTCGATGCAAGAACACCAAGCTGCTCACGCGAACTGGACGCAGTGCACAGACAAAAAGCAACAGTTCCAAAGAGTGCTGAACAAAAACCGAATTACACAATTGAGAAGGCAGCAAAAAAATATGACGCGCCTGATACATACAATCATATTCATAATTCCAGCTACTGCGGAAACAAAGCACACGGTGGAAAAAGTGAATGTCCCGCTAAAGGAAGACAGTGTAAAAAAAAACCCGTGCATGCAGTTTGTCACATCTCAGATAAAGAGGAAGACGAGCAGTTTATTGATGCAATAAGAAACTAATCGATGAATGAAACCTCTTATCTTTACAACGATTGACAAACACGGAATGTAACTTGAACACAACACATCGTACAAATACAACCCTGATTGAAACAAATAATGATAATCAAATCCTTGATGACAGCAACATTCAATAACACTCACAAAGCAATTACTGTATATTGACAATCATGTTAAGTTATTTTTAAAATATTCACTTTTCTTTTTCATAAGTTCTACTTCTCCACTGCGATACACGGGTATATATATAAATATATATATATACCCCGATCTACAATACATACTTTAGCATAGACAAGCCACACGCTGTGGCGCAATTGTAGAGTCTTCGCCTGCAACACTCATGACAATGACAAAACAATTACATTGTCAATCATGTTACGTTATTATTAAAATGTTTCCTTTTCTTTTTACTTCTCCGCTGCCAATCGCAGGTATTTTGATATATATATATTTATATTATATACAGATATATATATACAGATATATATATATATATATATATATATATATATATATATATATATATATATATATATATATATATATATATATATAAATAGATAGATATGACAACAACACTATATCAATGACAAAACAATTACATTAACAATCATCTTACGCTATTTTTAAAATGTTTGCTTTTCTTTTCATAACTTCTTTAACACACTACTTCTCCGCCAAGTAAGCGGGTATTCTGCTAGTCTATACTAATAAAAGGCAAAGCCCTCACTGACTCACTCATCACTAATTCTCCAACTTCCCGTGTAGGTAGAAGGCTGAAATTTGGCAGGCTCATTCCTTACAGCTTACTTACAAAAGTTGGGCAGATTTCATTTCGAAATTCTACGTGTGATGGTCATAACTGGAAGGTAATTTTCTCCATATAATGTAATGGAGTTGAGCTTGATGGCCATAGGGGGTTGGGGTTTCGTGTGACATCATCACGCCTCCACGTAATCACGTGAACTGACTATCAACGCATCACGGAGAAAACCAGGAAGTGCTCCAAAAAGCGCTGAAGAAAACATGCATTATACAATTGAGAAGGCAGTGAAACAATAAGAAGCAAGCGAGTGACACATACTGTACAAGCATATTCATGCCTGCAGCTACTTCGGAAACAAAGCACGGTGTAAACCTAAAGTTTAAATTAAGTTCATAGACAGGCTGCCAATGGCATTTGTCATGCCCACGGCTAATGCGGGATACAAGTTTAATGAGAGGGTGCAGGGTATAAATGACAGTTTTGATCACTTTCTAATTAAGTTCAAATTGCTGGTCAAAGGCTGTGCTTATGCAAATTCCGAGAGATTGTGTTTGTGGGGGATTGACAGTTAAGGCGGGTGGGGGAGTGACGTCATCCTCTCCCCTCCCATTCACCTCATTTCGCTCTGAGCGAGCTCATGCTAACGCCGTCTTCCGAAGCAACTTCGTCACACTGCCACCAAATACTCACAGAAAAATCCACAAGTTAATACACATGCTGTCTCTAGAGTTTCTCCACACTGAATCCACCAGGTACTACTTACAAAAGGTTACATTGACAATTGTGTTACGTTATTTTTAAAATGTTCCCTTTTCTTAGCACAAGCACAGCTGAGAAGCTTCGATGCATGTACTCCATAACGCCTTAAAAAATAATGCATTTAATCACACTGCATTACAAGCAAAGGGGAACTTTTCTCAATGCATGATTTCCTGGTACACCGATTACATTGATCAGCGGTTCCCGATTCATTTTACCCTCGCACCCCCTTGGTTTGAGAAGTATGAAAAAATATGAGGTTAACACAGAAAAACAGATCACCAATTCAAGCTTTATGAATAATCGATTCGCCATCAATAATTGTTTTGGTAAAGCCATAGTCAGTGTAATCCTCCTTCCATTATATAATTTTTCCGCCACTAGCCATGATTAAATGAACGGTAAAAAAGTAAGAGCAAAGCGAGAGTGACTTATTCAGGCAGGCATATATATGACAGCAACACTCATGACAATGTCAATCATGTTATGTTATTATTAAAATGTTTCCTTTTCTTTTGCATTACTTCTTTAACACACTACTCCTCCACTGCGAGGCGTGGGTATTTTGTTATATAGCTATATATATATATATATATATCTATATATATATCTATATATCTATATATCTATATCTATATATATATCTATATATCTATATATCTATATCTATATATATATCTATATATCTATCTATCTATATATCTATATATCTATATATCTATATATATATATATATATATATATATATATATATATATATATATATATATATATATATGAATGACCTCCAGCGCTGAGACTTTTGATATTGTGGGTCTCCTGCCCAGCAAAAACTCATTTTCTTTAATTGCTGGTAATGCCGGCAAGGCACATTACCAGAGACAGAAATTTGGACGTTCACATAGAAAATGTAATTTCTATACCACAGCCGTCGTGTAGCGCCTTTCAAAAGGGATCTACTACCGAGAGATGATCCATATACATTTTAGCTGCTGTTAGTACTACTTACCTGTTGTGTTACACCGTCTTTAAAATGTAGTATACCCGCAACCACTCCAGTAGTGCTCATGTACCTGTACTTCTTAAAACGTTAATGTTTTACTGTTTAATAACTTATAGACTATATTTTATTATTTTTCCCTTGCACTCAGTGACCAAAGCTATACACACACATATAGACACATACATATATATACCTGTGTGTATGTTTGTATGTATGTGTATATATGATGTAGATAGGTATGTATATATGTGTATATGTAGATATGTATATAGATCTGAAGATATGTATGTGTATATATATGTATGTACATATACATCGCTGCGAAGCGTGGGTAATTTGATATATATATATATAGATAGATAGATAGATAGATAGATAGATAGATAGATAGATAAACAGCAACACTCATAACAGTGACAAAACAATTACATTGACAATCATGTTACTTTTTTTTTTTTTTTTTAAATGTTTCCTTTTCTTTTTCATAACTTCTTTAACACACTACTTCTCACAAGGGCTTGAGTATTTTTAGTATGTATGTATATACATACATACATATATATATACACACATATATATATACATATATATATATATATACATATATATATATATATATATATATATATATACATATATATATACACATATATATATATACATATATATATATATATACATATACATATATACATATATACATATACATATATATATATATATATATACATATATACATATATATATATATATACATATACATATATATATATATATATATATATATATATATGTATATATACATATATATACAGTGGAGGAAATAATTATTTGACCCCTCACTGATTTTGTAAGTTTGTCCAATGACAAAGAAATGAAAAGTCTCAGAACAGTATCATTTCAATGGTAGGTTAATTTCAACAGTGGCAGATTGCACATCAAAAGGAAGTCCCACCCCATATGTATACATATATATATATATTATATATACATATATATATATATACATATGGGGTGGGACTCATTAATTAGAGGCTGTGTAATAATTAATCTTGATTAATCGTATGTAATCACATTTGAAAATTTGCCCCAAATCGCAAATGTTTTTTTTTTTTTTAATTTAAAAGGGTTTTAGTGGGTGACAGAATCAAATAATAGACATGGACATGAATATTGTAAACTGAAGCTGTTTTAATTTCTGAAAAAAAGCTTTTAAACTGCATTTGAATTCAAAACAGAAACAAAAATATCATCCCTGGTTAAAATTGGGCAGACTTAAAAATAAAGTGGTAGTTTAAGTACTTTAAGTACATTTTCAGAATAGTATTGTCTTTAAATAATAATAACCAAAATTTCAACATAAAGTGCAGTTTTTCTCTTAAAAAAATAAGTCAGAAACATAAAAGGTAATTTGACCAGCTTACTCTTTAAACTCTGAGTAACATTAGCCAAAATTATTTTGTACATTAGGCTAAAACAGTGTGATCATTGAACATTTTGTAATTAGATGTATTTAGAATTACTAACGGTCACGGAAGTCCAATGATCCCCAGTAAGAGCCACAAAGTCCGCTTTCTGTAATGCATCTAATTTTGCTTGCTTTTCAGTGTGCACAAAACCATGCTTTTATCAAGGCTTCGCCGGTAGTCGAAATGATCAGTCGTAGGAACGCGCTTTATTCCGACTCTAACATTTTTGTAGCTGTGATGTGTGCATCAGTGTAATGGATGTACCAGGAAATCATGCATTGACAAAAGTTCCCGTTTGCTTGGAATTGAAAGTGTGATTAAATGCGTTATTTTTAACGCGCTATGGAGTACATGCATCGAAGCTTCTCAGCTGTGCTTGTGCTAAGAAAGGGAAAATTTTAAAAATAACGTAACATGATTCTGCGTAACCTAATATTTTTTCATACGCCCCAAACCAAGGAGATGCGAAGGTAAATGAATCAGGTAGCGCAGCATACTCAGTACACCCCTCTCGGAATCAACCTCAATGTCGGCGTTAGAGGCTTAAGACTCTACAATTAGCCACAGCGTGTGGCTTGTCTATGCTAAAGTATGTATTGTAGATCGGGTATATATATATATTTATATATATACCCGTACCGCAGTGGAGAAGTAGAAGTTATGAAAAGAAAAGGGAACATTTTAAAAATAACGTAACATGATTGTCAATATACAGTAATTGTTTTGTGAGTGTTATTGAATGTTGCTGTCATCAAGGATTTGATTATCATTATTTCTTTCAATCAGGCTCGTATTTGTAGGATGTGTTCAAGTTACATTCCGTGTTTGTCAATCGCTGTAAAGATAAGAGGTTTCATTCATCGATTAGTTCCTTACTGCATCAATAAACAGCTCGCCTTCCTTTTATCTGTGATGTGACAAACTGCATGCACGGGTTTTTTTACACTGTCTTCCTTTAGCAGGACATTCACTTTTTCCACCGTGTGCTTTGTTTCCGCAGTAGCTGCACTTATGAATATGATTGTATGTATAAGACGCTTCATATTTTTTGCTGCCTTCTCAATTGTGTAATTCGGTTTTGTTCAGCACTCTTTGGAACTGTTGCTTTTGTCTGCGCATTGCGCCAGTTCACGGAGCCGCTTGGTGTTCTTGCATCGAAGGTTCCCAGCTGTACTGGTGCCATCTGTAATGTCAGCTAAGACCCGCACTTAAAAGTTTCTCTCGCAGTTTCAATGAGTTTGTGCCAAACACCACCCTGACCATCTCATCTTCCTCTGCATAAGCACAGTCCTTCACCGTGAATATTTACCGCAGTGTTTGTATTGGATTGCCGCTGATGGACGGCCTTATATGGGCAGGCACTAAATTACAAACGCTAGTGGCAGCCTGTCTATGAACTTAATTTAATATAAACTTACGGTTCACGCCGCTTTGTTTCCGCAGTAGCTGTACTTATGAATATGCTTGTATGCATCATTTGCTTCATAATGTTTTTCTGCCTTCTCAATTGTGAAATGGCCTTTTGTGCTCATCGCTGTTTGGAGTTCTTCCTTGTTCTCTACGTACTTACGTAGGAGGCGTGATGATGTCACACTAAACTCCCCCCACGCCATCTCCAACTCAACTCCATTACATTATATGGGGAAAAATAGCTTCCAGTTATGACCCTTACGCGTAGAATTTCAAATGAAACCTGCCCAACTTTTGTAAGTAAGCTGTAAGGAATAAGCCTGCCAAATTTCAGCCTTCTACCTACACGGAAGTTGGAGAATTAGTGATGAGTGAGTGAGTGAGGGCTTTGCCTTTATTAGTATATATATATATATATATATATATATATACATACACACACACACACACATAAACATATATATATATACATATCTATACATATACACATATATCTACATATATACACACACATATATACACACATATACATACATACACACACATATATACACACAAATACATATATATATATATATATATATATATACATACATACACACACACATATATAAACATATATATACATATACATACATATCTACATATATACACACACAGCTATTTCAGATCAGTGCAATACGCGGTTTGTTAAAACGGTTGACTCCGCCTTACGCAATAACAAATCAAATCATTCAGTTGTCTTTGCTCATATGTCATTTTAGAGCTGGACGCCTGGCATCTTTTTGGCACAGGTTCGCTTCTGTTTGGTGTGAGGTTCTGTGTTGTGGAGATTCTCAGGATGGATTGCAGGTGCTCATCAGTGAGGCTTACTCCTGTGTGCTGTTTTGTTAGTCTTTATCACTGAGAAGAGCTTCTCACACAGATATGTGCTACCAAACATGCACAAGGTTCGAGCCGCATGTAGACGGACTTTTTTTGTTCTTCAAAGTCACCAAAGCGCCGTGCAAACTCAGTGCGCCAGTTTATCAGCAAAGTGCGATTTGGGAACACCGTAGTGACGACTTGGTTTAACATTACTTGGTAACAGGGAAAGTGGGGCAAGTGGTTGTGTCTCCCATAAAAGCAGCTTCAATTGAAATCACTTTGTGATTGTGCACGGTAAAACGTCTGCTGAAGTGTCAGATTCTTATTTAATTCTTCTGCTTTCTGTATCTTCTGCATTGCATTCAGGTCTTTCAGGTTACCCTGATGTTTTGTTTTATAGTGCCGTCTTAGATTAAATTCTGTAATTACAGCCACATTAGCTCCACAAATGAGACACACGGGTTCAGTAAACATATACTCAGCCTCCCATCGGTTTTAAAGGCTCTATTTTCAGAATCAACTTTTCTCTTCAGCATCGTGTGAGCTAGCTTCGCAATAACTTGCAGCATCTTAAGGTAGACTTGATTAACGCGTAACTGTTCGCAAGGCAGCTGAAGCGCTGCATTATGGGATCTGTAGTTTATTGTGTTACCAGCGCTTCATATACCCGGCTTTAATAACAATAATACAGTATATAAAATGATCTCGGGCGGATATAATTACACCGGGCCGGATGTGGCCCGGCCCTTGAGTTTGACACATATGGACTAAATAGAACTTGAAAAGATATATTTTTTCAAATGTGATCGCAATTCAGATAGAGTTGACGCCAAGACTACAGCCTGCATGCCTCAATAAGTCATCCTCCCTGCCTTACTTTTTACCGCTCATCTAATGAATACACTGAGTATGGCTTTACCAAAACAATCACTGATGGCTAATAAAGTATCCATTATTCGAGTATGTAGATCGGGTTATATATATACATATATATATACCCGCGTATCGCAGCGGAGAAGTAGTGTGTTAAAAAAGCTAGAAAAAGAAAAGGGAACATTTTAAAAATAACGTAACATGACTGTCAATATACAGTATTTGTTTTGTGAGTGTTACTGAGTGTTGCTGTCATCAAGGATTTGATTATCATTATTTCTTTCAATCAGGTTCGATTTGTAGGATGTGTTGTGTTCAAGTTACATTCCGTGTTTGTCAATCGCTGTAAAGATGACAGGTTTCATTCATCGATTCGTTTCTTACTGCATCAATAAACAGCTCGCCTTCTTCTTTATCTGAGACCTGACACACTGCATGCACGGGTTTTTTACACTGTCTTCCTTTAGCGGACATTGACTTTTTCCAACGTGTGCTTTGTTTCCGCAGTAGTTGGATTTATGAATATGCTTGTATGTATGAGACGCTTCATATTTTTTGCTGTCTTTTCAATTGTGTAATTCGGTTTTGTTCAGCCTTTGGAACTGTTGCTTTTATCTGTGCACTGCGCCAGTTCACGTGAGCCGCCGTGTACATGCATCGGGTTCCCAGCTGTGCTGGTGCCATCTCGCTATGTCCATGGCTGTATTTAATGTTACCTTAGTCCTGGCACTTAAAACTTTCTCTCGCAGTTTCGCTGAGTTTGTGTCAAACACCACCCTGACCATCTCATCTTCCTCTCCATAAGCACAGTCCTTCACCCGTGAATATTTACCCGTGGCAGTTTGCTATTGATTGCCGCTGACGGACGGCCTTATATGGGCAGGCACTAAATTACAAACGCCAGCGCAGCCTGTCTATGAACTTAATTTAAAGTGTAGGTTTACATCGTGCTTTGTTTCAAGTAGCAGAACTCATGAATATGGTTGTATATGTCACTCGCCGCTTCTTATTGTTTCGCTGCCTTCTCAATTATATAATGCATGTTTTCTTCAGCGCTTTTGAGGTCTTCCTGGTTTTCTATGTACTGCGTGATTACGGGGGAGGCGTGATGATGTCACACTAAACTCCCCACGGCGTTGAAGCTCATCTCCATTACAGTAAATGGAGAAAACTGCTTCCAGTTATGACCATTACGCGTAGAATTTCGATATAAAACCTGCCCAACTTTTGTAAGGAAGCTGTAAGGAATGAACCTGCCAAATTTCAGCCTTCCACCCACACGGAAGTTGGAGAATTAGTGATGAGTCAGTGAGTGAGTGAGTGAGTGAGGGCTTTGCCTTTTATTAGTATAGATATATATATATATATATATATATATATATATAGATAGATAGATAGATAGATAGATAGATAGATAGATATATATATATATATATATATAATCTTCATTTGGGTCTTGATCTTTGTTTGTCCACGAATGAATTAGAAGAAGCACCCAGATGGCAGTAGAGAGACAGCTAAAACATGGCATTGCATTAAGAATCTCCTCCAGGCTTATACTACTGAAGACTGCAGTACTCTAGTCACACCTCAAAACGCAGACATTCCAACTAAACAAATTGTTGTGCTTTAAATTAACTAACGAGATCTTAATTTAGATCTTGATCTTTGTCCGCAAATTCCACGCATGCGTAGACCACCTTCCAGTTTAGTACGTTGTTGTTACTCACGGATGTCAACAATGTGCCGGAATAACGAAAGGGGTGGTGGACAGTGTTACGCTAGCTCCTGAGGCCTGGTTAGAGAATGAGATGGCTGAAGATAAAAGGTACGTGCCTACGTAACATATGATTGAAAGAAAAAGACAGTGGGTAAAATGAATGACAAAGTAACAGCACGTTCCGGAAATTATTATTGTTACGTTGTAGCCTGCGTGTGCTGCGCGTCTCACAGTTGTACATGCTCACATGTCAGTGAAGTGATCTCTATTTATGCTTTAAAGAGCCTGGATACCTATGTGCCCTCTTTAATAACCATTGCTCTGTGTATATTGCCTTACTCTTTGGATTGCCACAAAGCAACCTGCAAGATTGGAGAAAGGTTGAGAAGACATTGTGAGAGGAAACGACAGCGTCCTGAAAACGAGACAGACTGTGAACGGACAGAAACATAAATGCTCCTACACCACCACGTAATTACGTTTCGGATAGTGATTCCGAGTGGGCCGTTCTTATCGAATCAATGTCTAAGGGTTTTCTTTTTTAATTTTGTTTCCCTTATAAAAATCATAATGCAAAGCGTAATAAGGGCCCAGTTCACGACTAGCAGCCACGTTTAAACAGGTAGCCCTTCACAGACAACTTTAACACGCACAACGTAGTTGGGCGCACATGGCTAGTATATATATATATATATATATATATATATATACACTCACCTAAAGGATTATTAGGAACACCTGTTCAATTTCTCATTAATGCAATTATCTAATCAACCAATCACATGGCAGTTGCTTCAATGCATTTAGGGGTGTGGTCCTGGTCAAGACAATCTCCTGAACTCCAAATTGAATGTCAGAATGGGAAAGAAAGGTGATTTAAGCAATTTTGAGCGTGGCATGGTTGTTGGTGCCAGGACGGGCCTGTCTGAGTATTTCACAATCTTCTCAGTTACTGGGATTTTCACGCACAACCATTTCTAGGGTTTACAAAGAATGGTGTGAAAAGGGAAAAACATCCAGTATGCGGCAGTCCTGTGGGCTTAAAATGACTTGTTGATGCTAGAGGTCAGAGGAGAATGGGCCGACTGATTCAAGCTGATAGAAGAGCAACTTTGACTGAAATAACCACTGCTACAACCGAGGTATGCAGCAAAGCATTTGTGAAGCCACAACACGCACAACCTTGAGGCGGATGGGCTACAACAGCAGAAGACCCAACCGGTACCACTCATCTCCACTACAAATAGGAAAAAGAGGCTACAATTTGCACGAGCTCACCAAAATTGGACAGTTGAAGACTGGAAAAATGTTGCCTGGTCTGATGAGTCTCGATTTCTGTTGAGACATTCAAATGGTAGAGTCAGAATTTGGCGTAAACAGAATGAGAACATGGATCCATCATGCCTTGTTACCACTGTGCAGGCTGGTGGTGGTGGTGTAATGGTGTGGGGGATGTTTTCTTGGCACACTTTAGGCCCCTTAGTGCCAATTGGGCATCATTTAAATGCCACGGGCTACCTGAGCATTGTTTCTGACCATGTCCATCCCTTCATGACCACCATGTACCCATCCTCTGATGGCTACTTCCTGCAGGATAATGCACCATGTCACAAAGCTCGAACCATTTCAAATTGGTTTCTTGAACATGACAATGAGTTCACTGTACTAAAATGGCCCCCAAAGTCACCAGATCACAACCCAATAGAGCATCTTTGGGATGTGGTGGAACGGGAGCTTCGTGCCCTGGATGTGCATCCCACAAATCTCCGTCAACTGCAAGATGCTATCCTATCAATATGGGCCAATATTTCTAAAGAATGCTTTCAGCACCTTGTTGAATCAATGCCACGTGAATTAAGGCAGTTCTGAAGGTGAAAGGGGTCAAACACCGTATTAGTATGGTGTTCCTAATAATCCTTTAGGTGAGTGTATATAATATATATATATATATATATATATATATATATACACACACATACATACATACATATACATACACACAGGTGACGGTCATAAAATTAGAATATCATGACAAAGTTGATTTATTTCAGTAATTCCATTCAAAAAGTGAAACTTGTATATTAGATTCATTCATTACACACAGACCGATCTATTTCAAATGTTTACTTCTTTTAATTTTGATGATTATAACTGACAACTAATGAAAGTCCCAAATTCAGTATCTCGGAAAATTAGAATATTGTGAATAGGTTCAATATTGAAGACACCTGGTGCCACACTCTAATCAGCTAATTGACTCAAAACACCTGCAAAAGCCTTTAAATGGTCTCTCAGTCTAGTTCTGTAGGCTACACAATCATGGGGAAGACTGCTGACTTGACAGTTGTTCAAAAGACAACCATTGACACCTTGCACAAGGAGGGCAAGACACAAAAGGTCATTGCTAAAGAGGCTGGCTGTTCACAGAGCTCTGTGTCCAAGCACATTAATAGAGAGGCGAAGGGAAGGACAAGATGTGGTAGAAAAAAGCAATAGGGATAACCGCACCCTGGAGAGGATTGTGAAACAAAACCCATTCAAAACTGTGGGGGAGATTCACAAAGAGTGGACTGCAGCTGGAGTCAGTGCTTCAACAACCACCACGCACAGACGTATGCAAGACATGGGTTTCAGCTGTCGCATTCCTTGTGTCAAGCCACTCTTGAACAAGAGACAGCGTCAGAAGCGTCTCGCCTGGGCTAAAGACAAAACTGCTGCTGTGTGGTCCAAAGTTATGTTCTCTGAGGAACGTAAATTTTGCTTTTCCTTTGGAAATCAAGGTCCCAGAGTCTGGAGGAAGAGAGGAGAGGCACAGAATCCACGTTGCTTGAGGTCCAGTGTAAAGTTTCCACAGCCAGTGATGGTTTGGGGTGCCATGTCATCTTCTGGTGTTGGTCCGTTGTGTTTTCTGAGATCCAAGGTCAACGCAGCCGTCTACCAGGAAGTTTTAGAGCACTTCATGCTTCCTGCTGCTGACGAACTTTATGGAGATGCAGATTTCATTTTCCAACAGGACCTGGCACCTGCACACAGTGCCAAAGCTACCAGTACCTGGTTTAAGGACCATGGTATTCCTGTTCTTGATTGGCCAGCAAATCTATGGGGTGTTGTGAAGAGGAAGATGCAATACGCCAGACCCAACAATTCAGAAGAGCTGAAGGCCACTATCAGAGCAACATGGGCTCTCATAACACCTGAGCAGTGCCACAGACTGATCGACTCCATGCCACGCCGCATTGCTGCAGTAATCCAGGCCAAAGGAGCCCCAACTAAATATTGAGTGCAGTACATGCTCATACTTTTCATGTTCATACCTTTCAGTTGACCAACATTTCTAAAAATCCTTTTTTTGCATTAGTCTTAATTGATATTCTAATTTTCCGTGATACTGAATTTGGGACTATCATTAGTTGTCAGTTATAATAATCAAAATTAAAAGAAATAAACATTTGAAATACATCAGTCTGTGTGTAATGAATGAATCTAATATACAAGTTTCACTTTTTGAATGGAATTACTAAAATAAATAAACTTTGTCATGATATTCTAATTTTATGACCGGCACCTGTATGTATATATCAGGGCTACTCAAATATAAATTTGAAAGGTCCTCTTACTAAATTTCCATTCAGTCTGAGGTCCGTAAAAGTGACGGTCAAATTCCAAATAGAGAACTCCAAAAAAAGGCAATCCCCAAACTTTAGAACTATACACAAAAAAATGACATGGTAGGCCTTTTAGTGTGAAAGGTGACACCTTCTTTGTGCCACCAGTTGTTTGAACTTGGGCATAAAAGATGTGAGGGCAAGGCGGAGGCACTGATGTAAATGTTCATTGGTGAGGGTGTGGCGGTATGTGTCTTTCACCATGTTCATAGTGGAAAAGGCAGATTCACAGCAGTACGTTGAGGGAAACATTGTAAGAATTTGAAGGGCCATCTTCTGCAGGAGAGGAACACCTGCCGCAGTAACCATCTTTGTCCAGAAGGTCACAGTGAGATTCCTGCAGTGTTAGGTTTTCTTGTAGCTCAATTAACTCTGTATGCTGAGAAGCAGCACTGGCCCATTGGAAGACTTTTGTGGCTTCATTTAAGAATTCTGCAATATTTTTGACAAGAAATGGATTTTCGATGCACAGCAAGACTTGTTTTCCCAAAGGGAAATCTTCAAAGCGAAGTTTGGAAATTTTTAATCAGCTTGTCCAGGAATTCAGCATAATTGTGATGGTGATGTTTTCCTGCAGTCTGATCTAAAAGTCTTGGGAAGTGAAGCAGGTCCTGCTGTAAGTCACATTTGAACACCTCCAGCTTCCTCTGGAAAGCACGGACAGCTAACATGAGGTCACACACTGTGCTGTTTTTGCCTTGGAGCTTCATATTAAGGTCATTAAGATGGGAAGTAATGTCCGTTAGAAAAGCAACAATTTCCATTTTCTCGTCATTCTTCATGAAATCCGCAAACGGTTTGGCTTTTGCACTCTTCTGATCCAACAGAAATGTCTCCAGCTCTTTCCGCAGTGCCCAAAAACGCTCCAGTACCTTGCCTTTACTAAGCCACCGGACATTGTTGTGAAGGAGCAAATCATCAAATGTTGCATTCACCTCTATTAGAAATAAGCGCAATAAACGATGCTGCAAAGCAGAGGATGTTCTCAGATATTTGACTAGTTTCATGACTGTTGTCATGACTTCTGAGTACCTTTCTCCAAGGCTGGCACACAAAACCATCTGGTGAATTATGCAGTGGTATGCCATGAGGTCAGGGTGGTGAGTTCTCAAGCGTGACACTAATCCCCTCTCTTTCCCAATCATACATGGTGCCATAAGTAGCAATGGAAACAACATGCTTCAGGTCTATCGCTCTGTCTCTAAGCATCAGTGTCACTGCTTCATAGATATCATACCCTTTGTGTGTCCATGGAGGTTTGTGAGACCCAAAACATCTTCATGAAATTCTCCCTTTTCTTCATCAAAAAATCTGACAAAGACCATGAGTTGTGCATTGTCCGTGATGTCTGTGGATTCATCCACAGCCAATGAAATGAATTTGGCTTTTTTTATAGCAGAACTAAGTTGTTCAAGCAAATCATCAGCAGTATTTCAGTTCGTCTTGCAGCAGTGGAATCAGAACAGGGTATTTGGTTTATTTTCTGGATTATTTCATCCTTTGAGTCCCTTCAAACAGAGCAGTCACCACTTCACTCATACACTCTTTGACTACTTCAGCATCAGAGAAGGGTTTCTTGTTTTTTCCCAGGACCCATGCTACTCTTAGTGAGGCTTCTGTTGCCCGCTCCTGTTGTGTGGCTGATCTAATTATTACACTGCTTGTAGCTTCATATGATGATTTCAGCTGGTTTATTTTTATGATCCTTACCTCTGAGTTCTGAGGGTAATTTTGTTCAAATGTGCATGCTTGGTTTCATAATGGCGTTTCACATTACCACTTTTGATTATTGCTACCGTCTCGTTGCAGATTAAACACATTGGTTTTCTGCTTCCCACGGGGAGCACAAACGCATATTTTTCTGTCCACTCACTCTTAAATTCATGGTTTTTAAAATCAACTTTCTTTTCTTATCAATGTACTGTCTTGAGCCAGCCATCTTCACTTTCAGTCAGCAAAAAAAAAATTCAGTTATCGAAATTTGCACTGCCCGCGAGTGATGAGACTGCCTGTTCACCGGCCTGACCCAGAGCACGTGACCGGTACATAAATCTGGCTGCCGTGAATGAGCGAGCGAGCGAGCGAGTATTGGGGGGGAGGCGGGGAGTAGTGGAAACGTTGCTATAACGATACTATTACAGCTGCTGTGATTGGACATAGATGAAGCAGCCAAACCGAGTAGAAACCTCAAAGATATATCGCGCGGAATCACAATTGCGCACTTTATTGAAAACTCATTTGGATTATGATTAAATTTGCATGTTTGTTTTGCCGTCGGTCCAGATTTAACCGTATTTGGGTCCGGATGCGGACCGGAGTCCGCCTATTGAGTACCCCGGGTATATATGTATGTGTGTGTGTGTGTATGTATATATATTTGGAGACCAATTTTGGAGTTAATACTGGTAAATAACATTTTTTTTAACTGTGAAGCAAATGTTTCCTCCTAGAATTTGGCAATGAAGACAAACTGGATATATGTGAAATGTAGCCATCATTTTTTTTTTTCTCAATAAAATTTGTACGCTTTGGTACCACCACACTGCTTACAATATGTGCAACTTCATATCTGGCACTCCAAAGAAGTATAACTGAAAACTTGTTATTCTACCACGGTATTATATATCATTTACAAATACATATATTTAAATACTGAAGATCTTGGAATACATAAATACTTTATCTTCTTTGATGAACATAAAGAAAATAGAAGTCATTAATCAATATCGTTCTTGGAAGAGATGTACAATGTAAATTTCTTTGTCATATAACGCAATATTACATGCATACATTCACTTCGTGTTCAATCCAATTCAGGATCTGAGGTGGCATAAAACATTACCAAGAGTAAGACGCAAGTATTTTGGGCTTTTTATTTGATTTACACTGAATGCAGATGAATTTTTTCTACATATTCTAATTTTAAGTTATTTTGCATCTCATTGTAAGAATAGTCATCCAATGAGCCAAGACACACAACAGAAAAAATACTTTAGCTTTACTCACACCATCAAATTCCTAATATAACACAGACATACACTGAAAATATTGTTTTGGTTATTTGACGTGATTTTTATATTTCTGGGTGCTGAATTACAAAATGAAAACAATTTGTTCTCCATCACAAACATTTTTTTTTCCACAAAACACTGTCAATTACAGTTTATTGTTTTAACCACATAAATATCAATATTTTATTTTAATGGTAATTTGTTTGTATTTAATATTTTTTAATATTACAGTCTATGTTTAGTGCAAAACAGTTGCATAAAAGCATAATCAGACCTAGCTTGGTGAATCCACAAAAAAGTACACTACCACCGCTTCATATTAAGCTTGGTTTATTGAAGCTGTTTGTTAAAGCATTATCAAAAGATGGAGTCTGCTTTATCTGTTTGTGCCAAAGGTTTTCAGATTTGCCGGAGGCTAAATTGTAACATTTCTTCTGGACCTGATATTAGACTGATTTCTGAAGAATAATCTGAGCAACCTGGAATGAGAGGCTTCAGTATCAGTCAAAGAAGTGATTTTTACATTTTTAGGTAGCAATAAGGGTCCAAATTATAAAGAGACTGTGGGTAATTACTGAAACTTAAGTAAATGGTCTGCACCACAAAAAAAACTTCACTTTTTGTATTTGGAATTGTCCCCTGAAAATCTTGAGAGCGGTAAGTAAACAGCAGGGTGAAAGATTCCATCAGAATATCAAAGACATGGAAAGAAGGTAACAGAGGTGATGTGATCTTAATATGATGGTGGAATACTGCAGAGTGGTTTATAGGGGCAAACCAGAAAAAATGTGCAGATTACAGGACACCAAAGGAAGTTTTAGATAAAAAAAAAAAACCTAAGAAGTGAGAAAAAGTATACTTTATATGTAAGTCACTGAATATATGTTGTTGTTTTCTTTACATATGTTTAACTATTTTTTTTTGGGGGGGGGAGCATGCGCTGTAAGACTGACAAAATATTTTAATGTTAATTTTATTTAGAACAATATTGTATGAATGAATAAATTGTGTTATTACATATTTTCAATTTTGTATTTAAATGTGACATGATGGAAACATTCATATTACGTATATATTTTTATTATATTCATAAATAACTTCGCAATTAAAGCAATTTTTTGGAATTTAATTTTGCAGATGCATAAAGTATTGTTGACTGCTTTCATAATGCTTAACTTTTCATGCCACTGCGTTTTCTCTCATTTTTAATGGCTACAAAGGTGATCATTACGCCAGAGTGCTGATTTTGTGACTTTCTACAGTTATCATCTCCAGCATAATTCTACTTTAACATCTCTACAGCCAAAACACGTTAGACTAACTAGCAGGCCAGCAATTCGGTTTGCCATCTCCTTTATTCATTTGTATAACTGACAAACACGTTGTAAACCTGTGCTAGTGCCCCAAATCATCACGATCCATCCTCGTCCAATTACCGCCTTTTCTACTGGAAAACATAAAACACAACTAGAAACCCTCGTGACTTAACCATGCAAAGTTAACAGTTTGCATACCCAACCATGTGGATGTCCAAGTCTAGTTTTTATGCAAACTGCGTCACTGTGTCTGTGTGGAATTATACAGATTTTTGTTCGATTTTTGTCATCACAGAGTATTAAATAAAGATAATTTACAGCATATCGTTCGAAATATAATTCCAAATGCTGCCTTTAAGAAACGATATTTTCAAGTAATAATAGTAATTTGTCTTAGAATACTGCTTAAAACCAGCACACCACTGCTATTGTGTAATGCAGCACTGCTAAGGGTCAACTCTATCGTCATTTTTACCACACAGAATTTGAACATTAACGTATACGGTTATGTCTTCATTGTTGTTGTGCTATATATTACAGGTTACAAATACGTTTAACAATAAGTGCTATGCAAAAAGGATTTACTTCATAAAAATGTTGATAAGTTGGCAGAGGTTTATTTAATGTCATAAAAGCAAAGTACCAAAATCGTACGATCATACGCCTTATAATAAAATGTTGTTAGGGCTATAACTACGCCGAGAGGGTGGATTACTTTATAATTATCTAATCCAGTTTAATTTAGAGACCAACATCATTACGAAATCATGAAAACTAGCATAACCACCCTTTTTACAATTCATTTATATTTAATGTATTTTCACAAGTTGACACATAAATATAAAGAACGTATTTATTTTGCTTTAATAACTTTTAACTACTGGCATCTACCAGAAAAGCATTAGAAGCAGGAGGGGTGCGTTTCCACTGGGCAAACCTTGGCACGGGTTGATGACGAAATAACATGCAATCCGGATGCAATTATGTTTCACAAATAAATGTATTGCTTTTAAAGAGTAATCTTTCAAATACGGCTGATCGAACCATGCCCGGTTACAACTGCCGGAACCGACGGACTAATATATATAAAAATTATGGTTTTAAACTGTAATGTACTACTATGGAAAATTTCAATTAGCTCACCTTTGAAACTGCTCCAAAATAAGATAGGCTTTTGAACGCTACACCAGCACGATATTCGCTGGCTTCCGTACTGTTTTTACTATACAAATGGTTGACAGACACCTCAGCAGCACTGAAAATTCCAGCTCAGCATTGGTTGGCGACCTTTCACCCATGCGCGAAGGAAGTTGAAACTCCGCCTACCCGCGCAGCTAATACGTCATAACGGTGACCAATACATGAATACAATACCCGGACCTGTCTGGAAGCTTGGTGGAAGAGAGAGCATCGCATTAGCCATAAAGTGCGAAATTTTGCTCAGACTTTTAAACAAACTAATTAGTTATCACTTTACTCTCTGAGAATAGTTGTCTTACATGCCTGCTCGTGAATGCGACGCAGATTTGTGCGGTACCTAATGCCGTTAGGTTGCAGTTCATTCGCCGTTCCGAATCGTGTAGATCATGGGCGCCAAATATAAAGATAGGCGTCACGGGAGATTTAGCAACATTTTTTCTTTTAAAAAATAAATACCAACAACTTAAGAAATTTCAAAAATTTATTTAGCAACATTCAGCAACATTTGAAAAGTGATTTCAACAGTAAAATCCACACCTGCCCCCCTCTAAAATGACACGAAATATTTTCTCGGTGTGTGTTTCTTGTGCAACACTAAAGTGTTTTCTTCTGTCGGTTTGTCCATAATATTCCCATAGAACGTCGCTAACTTGTAATGTCTAACGTCAGCTTTATAAAACTTCAACAGACTTTGAATAACTTGGCAAGCCAATCAACATGTCCCATTTTAAATTGTACAGTCAAATATAGAAGAAAGTGGGAGGCTATACCAGAATTTAAAGGTTGGCTGAGGCCACTTGCTGGAGAAGATTGTCAGGCATACTGCAAATCAGTTTGCAAAGAAATACAACATCAAAAAACATTGTGCTTCAGCAGAACATATAAATACATTAAAATCATACAGTCCCACTATGCAGTCAACATTACCACAGTTCATGGAATAAGTGGATAGCTGCAAAAGTGCAGAAGCTACTATGGCATTGGCCATTGCTGATTATTAGCATTTACATTCCCTTATTTGGCTGACACCTTTATCCAAGGCAGCTTTAAACATTTATGATACAACTGGTTACATTTCTTTTCATTTTACAGTTGGCGCACAGGTAGGTTAAGTGACTTGCTCAGGGTCACACAGTATGAGCAGGTTTTGAACCCACAGCCTCAGGGTTTAAAGTCCAAAGCCTCAACCTCTACACCACACATCTAGGTATGAATTGTAAGACTGCCTTTTCAGATTATGTGGTGGCAGCAACAAATTTCCAAATGCACAGAAACTATTAGGGGAGTACTGGCTCCTTATTTTCTGAAAAGGTTAATATCAGATGAGGGAGTCCCCTTCTAGATGAATCGACTGATGTCAGTATCTCAAAACACCTGGATGTAGTGATTCAGTATTTTAATGCTAAAGAAGAACAGTTGTGTCAACATTTCTTGGACTGGTTGAATTGGAGGATGGAAAAGCTTGAGCTATGGCAAAGGCAGTAATTGAATTGTCACTTTAAGAAAGGGAATCTTCATGGTATTGGCACTGATAATGTGTCTGTGATGAGTGGGGAGCACAAGGGAGTGCACAAGATTCTAAAGGAAGAATGGGCATTGCCCAATTTGATACTCATCCACTAAGTGTGCCATTATTTTCTATTGGCTGTCAGTGCAGCATTCAAAGAAGCCATCCTTAGGAGTGTTGAGTACTTAAATAGGGAAACCTACAACTGGTTTTCAGTTTTCCCCAAATGGCAAAACTGTGTATGCCACTATTAAAGGTGGTTAGAAACCCCAGCAGATTACCAAAGTGTGTGACACAAGTTGGCTATCGACTGAGCTTGCAGTAAATCATATATTGAGACAGTAGGAGGACCTGAAACTCCACTTTGAGTTGACCAAGGCCATTGAGCACTACTACATGGCATAAGTGCTTCACACCTTGTACATGGGCAAGGCCAACCATGTCTATGTGACAATCTTGAAATCAGTCTTGATGGATGTACAAACTGCAGTGAAGTCATCAGAGGGGCAGCAAACATATCCTGTTAAGCTTTTGGACAATCTGGTACACATCCTATTGTCAATTTGCTACACAGTAGTCAATCCTCTGGCAAAAACTGATGTCCTGAAGGATGCCATTGATGAATATCTCAGTCCCTCGCCATACCTTGGATACCTTTTGTGTCCCAATTCAGCCTTGCAGCAGAGGAAGACAAGGTCAGGGTGCATTACCTACATTGCTGCTTTAAGCAAGGAGCTTCAAGCAAGGCTCCCAGACAACCTACAGTAGAAACCTTGAGAAACATGAACTTGTTCATTGTTAAATAAACACTAAAGCACAATAAAGGCACCACTAAAATTATTAAAGTAGGTAGCTGAGTTACTGAGATACCAGCCACAAGCAATTGACAAATCTGTTTCCCCAATGGAGAAACATCCATCTGTTTAGGTAGGACTCAACTGAAAAAATAAAATTGACTCTTCTAGATCAAATCCGTTTGAAGAACTGTGTGGAGCTGCCCTTGCTGCCCTGTCCTTGTTACACTCAAATGCAGATGTTGAACAGGCTGTTCGGTCGAATGAGCATTGACAAGTCAAAGTTAAGAAAAAGAATGTCATTGGACACTCTCAACTCAATACTCCAGGGGCCTCATGTATAAATGGTGCATACGCACAGAAATGTTGCGTGAGAACTTTTCCACGTACAAATCACGATGTATAAAACCTACACTTGGCGTAAAGCCACGCACTTTTCCATTGTACCTCATACCTTGTCGTACGCATCAAAATATGTTTATAATATTATACAGATAAAACTTTAACTTCATTTAAATAATCTATATTCATCACTGGGAGTGTCGTGAAGGATAGAATAATTAAACATGTACTACGAAGATATTTCAATGTTCCTTAAATGTTTTGAAGAATCGGCGCTCTAAGCTTACAGATGGCTTAACTTCTATTACAGAGCTGATTGTGTGGTGATTGGGTATTTGGGGAAAGAAAAGCAAGGACTGCAGTGGCGGCTACGCCAATATATATTGAATATAAAACAGAAAGAGAAAATAACAACACAGCTAAAAACACAGCGACAAATTTTGGCAAAAGTTAAATGCTTGTGTCATGAGCACGAGGTGGGTATGCAGTGTCTGCAACGGACGTGGCCATCCACCATGCATAAGCTACCTTACTGACATTGGCGGGTGAAGGAGCCACCGATTCTTCCTCTGCCCAGTGCCACCACAAGCCTAGAGCCCCTGAGTACTGCTGCAATAAATTATTTCATCGAAGGTCGCGCACAATCACTGCGCCGTGAAAGCCAATAACGTGCTTTAACTCCTATCAGCATAAAAATGATATCACGTATACATCTCAGTACTTTAGTTATTCAGAGAGCTGTAATATCACAAATGCAATGGATTCTGTGTCCAGTTGGAGGAAGAGAGCCGGTTGAAGAAGCAAGTAGTGATTCACACACATAGAGCACGTAGAAGATCAAATACAAAACAAAGCATTTAACGTGCTACTTTAATTACAATGTGATTTGAGAAACTGGTTAATTAAACAATTTTAAGATGAAGTTTATGATGTTCTACTTTAATGACAAAATAAACTACGTGATTAAAGTGGAAATGTCGAGATTGAAGTTGACATTTCGTGCTTTTACCCCACTGTGTGCCTTTTGTTCTCTGTACCCTAATAAGCTTTCATATGACACTCAGACAGTGGGCTACAACTCGCCTTTTCACGGCGACTTTGATATGTGACTTCTTTTTTTATTTCCGGCACTGTGCGATTTTGTGAACGTGAGCTTTCAAGTTTCTCCAAAACGTTATGTCATTCGATCAACTTCCTTTTGTTGATTATACCACGGTTTATTTGAACAAATAGTATGTTTTTCCTTTGCCTCCACTTGGTATTCGTTGAAATTCTTATATTTTCCCCCGTGCTTTTCCCATTGTCTTTTCACAGATGGCTGAGATTAAGGGCAATTTATATTCATTTGCATATTCAAAGAGGCGTAATTCTGGGAGGAGTTGGGGCGTTACATAAAGCGCGTGCACAATCGTTACTTTTCACGCTGATCGGGATTTATGTAGCGGAAGAACGTGGAAGTTGGAGTATGCACAGATTCCTGCATCTGAATTTTTCTGTGCGTAAGCATATTTCGGCTTTTGTGCTTACGCCATGTTATAGTGCGAGTTCTACGCATGGCGTTATACATGAGGCCCCAGGTGCGCTATAGACTGAAGCTGACTGGTGATAAATGTTACCAGCATAAATTACCACATGAAGTTCTGCAGCAGTTTGGCACTATAGCAACATACAGCTTTAAAGGCAATCCATCCTCTTCAGCTGGTTCCAGCTCAGTAACAGCAACACCTTCCTCTTCTGCTGGTTTCAGCTCTTTGGTAATGCAGTTGGACAGTGAAGATGATTTCCTTGCTGATCTAAATGCAAAATATTCATAAAAGTGTTTTACTTATGGTTTATTCAGTCTCTCATTAATAAAAATTGTTAAATGAACAAATGTTAAAACATTTCTTATTTTTTAAAAGAAGAAAATTATATGATCATAAAAATTTTTGTTTTTACATTACATTTACAAATAAATGATCATGTCAGGTCAGATAGGGGAGCATGCGTTGCCACACAATGAAACAGCTCATGATCCTGGTTGACATTCCCCCCAGGCAGACACACCATCCAGTTCCAATCCCCAGAAATGACCATCTACCTGCCACAGCCAGGTGTTATGTGGGCATCCCCTTGGCCTGGTCCAGATGCTCGAGCCCTCAACAATGAGGATCCCATGAGCCAGATCATCCTCGCGGAATCACACCACATGGCAGTACTGCTGTAACTGATGCTCCATCACAATGCAGGTAATGTGCCTCTTTTGGGACTCCGTCAGCAACCACTCATTCGGCACAAAGCCAAACCAGCAGTACCCAAGGATTCTCAGAAGAGACACAGTACTGAAGAAGTCCAGTCCATGTCTCGCAGCCATATAGCAAAACAGGAAGGACCAAGACTCTAAAGACTTGGACCTTCATCCTTTTGCAAAGATACTGGGAGCAACAAACACCCCTTTCCAGTGACCTCAAGACCCCCCATGCTCTCCCAATCCATCTGCTGCCTTCATAGAAAGAGTCACCAGAGACATGAATGTTGCTGCTGAGGTAAGAAAACCTCTCAATGCGGTTGACACTCTCGCTGGGAACAGACTCACTGCCCAAGAGGTAAAAGGCCTGGATCTTGGTTTTTATCCGGGATACTTGCAAGTCCACACTCAGACTCCTCGCTCAGTCACTCAAGAGCACAGATCAGAGCCTCCAATGACTCAATGAAGATCACTTTATTGTCGGTAGAGTCGAGATCAGTGATCTTCAACAACAGATACCCCAAACAAATCTAAAACCAACAAATTTGGAATTATAGTTTTTTGTAGAGACAGTTCATTTGAATAATTCAATTCATTTCAATTTGAACAATTTCATGTTATTATATGATGACATAATATTATCTAGCAACTTTTAGCAACAAATCAACCTGCCAATAACAACTTCCCCTGATGGGACCACTGACAGATAAGGCAAGAGAGGGTTCCTATTGTTGTTGTAAAGACAGTGCATTGGAAACATAAAACACCTTTCTGCTTACAAACTCAGGTAATATTTGATTAAGCAAACCTCAACTACAAATGTGATTCTCTTTTTAACATATGGCATTTATTTACTCAGTTTTGCTCTTATTCTGACGAATTTCAAAACTAAATTCAGGTTCTAGATAATTTTAAACTTATTATTTAAAGAATCACCAAGTATATACAGTACATCTGTTTTCTTACTTTTTTTTATTATTATAGGGATATAAATGGTCCCAGAATAATCAGATGCACTTTAAGATTCTGCTCTAATGGGGATGCCACTCCATTACAGGGTACACTTACATAAAACTCCCACAATCTTTCACGGCATTTTAATATATCCTACACATCTTTTAAGGTATAGAATTAAACTCAGGGCGGCTCATAAAAATCCAGTTTTGTTATATTTAGAAACTGTACATATATATTTTTCACTGTGTAACTAACAGATTGTTCATCTTGGCAGGGGAAGAATATGTGTTTTTCCACTTTGCAGGAGAGCTAATCCTCGTATTTTTTATATAGCACTCTTACTCCTGTTATAAGACTTCTCTAAAGCCAGGAGAACAGGTGATTAGTCTGTGCTCTGTAAGAATATTCCAAAAACAAAGATGACAGATAAAACCAATTTCTCTCAATTGCCAAACTCCTTAAATTCTCACGATACTTATAAACCAAATGCAAGCAGTACATTTAAATGCTGCATGGTCAAATAAAACATGGGGATACTGTTTAAAGTAGTGGTTCTCAGGTTCATTCATGTGGACCACAGTAACCAAAGGTATCAACAGAACCAACTTCTGCCTTTAGCTGAACTTCACGCTGCATAAGAAAGCTGTTATTTCCCAAGTTTACCAAGTGTATCCAAAACTTGCAAAATGCATTTCCTACATTTTTATTGCACTTTAGCAAACATTGTTTGTTTGTTAAGCTCACATGAAATATTTTTCTTTTGCTTGCTTATTAAGTAAGCTTTTGCTCATTTTAATGTTTTGGTAATTTAAGGCTTCTCTTAATTAGCACACATTTGTATATACTGAAGTAGCTGCTTCCCTTTAGCATCCTTCACTGCTTGTTAGTGCTTGGATACAATTAAATGAGCAAACACAATATAAAAAGGTGAATTAGAAAGTGTATTGTAAAAGTTAAACATTTAAAACTACAACTAAAATACAAATTTCTGAATTTCTTCTGAATATAATTATACAGATACATGTTTAATAATTCAAAAATAGGAGAACGACTAGCTAATTAAACAATCAGATCAGTTTGAAGTAGGACTGACCCATTGATTTGTGAAACTAGTTAAAATGAAAACCTGCAGCCACAGTGTCACCCTGGGACTGAACTTGAGAACCCTATTTCAATTATTTGAAATTGATCTTAATAATTAACAAAATCTGATGAAATGGGGGCCTTAAATCTTTAGCCATATATAGGATGGTGTGGATCAAATAAAAAACTTTTTGTCCAAAATGCATCATGTAAAAGACATATAAATGATGGACATATAAATGAGGAACAATAAAACAAGAAAAAGAATTTGATGCAAATTACATATTAACATGTATCAAGGAAAATACATAGTTTAATAATATGTGATTTCTATCTGCCATTTATTTTTTTGGTTAGGCTCAATAAAATAAATACAGCTCCACAATAATCAGCCACATAATACTATATTTTGAAACAAACAGGAAACCAGTAATACATTTATCTTCCACATTTTATTCAAAAATTAGTGCAAATGTACATCACATTTAGGAAGAGATTACACTTGGTGTCCAGCTAGGAAAAAACGCAAATGTTGACTTAGTGTACATCTGTTGCATTTCAGATACAAATGTAATTAATTATATAATTAATTGTCAGCATTTGAAAACTCATAGCCCATTTTTGTGTTAATACATTTTGGGCCACACATCACCTTAGAATTTTTAAGGCCGGTGGCCTTTTTTTCTATAGACAGAATACGAGTGGTACAGCAGTCATTTACTGGAGAATTGTAATCAAAAGGTATAAATTAATTTAAGAAAAAATGTAGGTTTTGTTTTGTATGTATCAGAGTATAAACATTGCAAACCAGGTGACCTTGTATTCATTCTAAAACTTTTCAACCTGGTGGGGCAGTTGTGATTCAACGCAAAAAGCACTGGAGTGGATATTCATTAAAAACTCTTTGTCAGAATTTATGATCAAGCATTCTGTTAAGCTGTCATATATTAAATCCATACAGTGTGTTCCTGTTTCTTGGCATTATAGTTTTTTAAAACAAATGTGGACATTTTCAATAACATTTTTGCGTCATTTTACACATTTACATGTTTCTGCAAATGTCATATACGTTGATTTTACGAGCTTACTGAACTATTTAGTGACACATTTTGATACTGTTCCAATGTTTTATATATATCTACAAAAATATTACAGAAGGCAGGTTTGGGTTCCCAGCAATTATAAGCAGAAAAACTGAAGTTAAACAAGAAAATGGATATTAAAAAAGCTGGATATTTGAACAATACAATTAAATTTAAATATATTTCATATTGGCATGTATTGCATTAATCATTTGAAACACATTGTTGAAAAAAAAAAAATGTATATACAGCGCATCACTTTTTCCACATTTTGTTGTTACAGCCTTATTCCAAAATGGATTACATTTTTTTTTTCTCAGAATTCTACACACAACACCCCATAATGACAACATGAAAAAAATTACTTGAGGTTTTTGCAAATTTATTAAAAATAAAAAAATTGACAAATCACATGTACATAAGTATTCACAGCCTTTGCTCAATACTTTGTCTGTGCACCTTTGGCAGCAATTACAGCCTCAATGCTTGTTGAATATAATGCCACAAGCTTGGCACACATACCCTTGGCCAGTTTCGCCCATTCCTCTTTGCAGCACCTCTCAAGCTCCATCAGGTTGGATGGGAAGCGTCGGTGTACAGCCATTTTAAGGTCTCTCCAGAGATGTTAAATCGGATTCAAGTCTGGGCTCTGGCTGGGCCACTCAAGGACATTCATAGAGTTGTCCTGAAGCCACTCTTTTGATATCTTGGCTGTGTGCTTAGGGTCGTTTTCCTGCTGAAAGATGAACCGTCGCCCCAGTCTGAGGTCAAGAGCACTCTGGAACAGGTTTTCATCCAGGATGTCTCTGTACATTGCTGCAATCATCTTTCCTTTTATCCTAACTAGTCTCCCAGTTCCTGCCGCTGAAAAACATCCCCACAGCATGATGCTGCCACCACCATGCTTCACTGTAGGGACAGTATTGGCCTGGTGATGAGCAGTGCCTGGTTTCCTCCAAATGTGACGCCTGGCATTCACACCAAAGAGTTCAATCTTTGTCTCATTAGAATAGAGAATTTTGTTTCTCATGGTCTGAGAGTCCTTCAGGTGTCTTTTGGCAAACTCCAGGCGGTCTGCCATGTGCCTTTTACTAAGGAGTGGCTTCCGTCTGGCCACTCTACCATATAGGCCTGATTGGTGGATTGCTGCAGAGATGGTTGTCCTTCTGGAAGGTTCTCCTCTCTCCACAGAGAGCTCCACACTCTGGAGCTCTGACAGAGTGACCATTGGGTTCTTAGTCACATCCCTGACTAAGACCATTCTCCCCCAATCGCTTAGTTTAGATGGCCGGCCAGCTCTAGAAAGAGTCCTGGGGCCTCATGTATAAACGGTGTGTACGCACAGAAATGTTGCGTAAGAACTTTTCCACGTTCAAATCGCGATGTATAAAACCTACACTTGGCGTAAAGCCAAGCATTT
The DNA here is from genome assembly GCF_016835505.1 of Polypterus senegalus. NCBI lineage: Eukaryota > Metazoa > Chordata > Cladistia > Polypteriformes > Polypteridae > Polypterus > Polypterus senegalus. Next base: position 74,022,501 of record NC_053166.1, on the reverse strand, counting down.
TTCCACGGTACCTCATGTCTTGTCGTACGCAAGTTCTCCACTCGGTTTTGCAAACTGGCGGCACCCAGCGTCAAAGCAATGGTACTGTTCTTGTGTGATTACTCATTATTTTCATGACGCGGCTTTATAAATACACAGAAACTAACCGCATATTGTTTATTAGTGTAATGCATCTGATTGTAATTAACTGGTAACAATATAATGGTCCAGGGAACAGCCATAGTATTCCAAATACCATAACTGCTTTAGCGTTGTTACTCTCACTTCTTCTTCTTCTTCTTTCAGCTCCTCCCGTTAGGCGTTGCCACAGCGGATCATCTTTTTTCATATTACTCTCACTGCACGACTCGGAGTATTTATATCACTGTATCTGAGTGTGAATCACAGCAGCAGCTAATCGGAAAGAGAATTATCGGTATACAGCTTTACGGACACGCTGTCTCAGCCACTGCAAAACGTTTTAAAGCCTTTCCTGTACAGACCTCGCGGTTCAGAAACAGTTTCATCCCAAGAACTTTAAATGCACTCAATCAATTGCTCCTTGTAGAACGGTTTGTACTTATAAGTACAATCACCCCACTGTAAACTTGCACTACAGTTATAATATCTCACAACCTGGGCCACTTTATAAAGCGCGTATTTACATATGATGACGATATCATTTTTAAGGTGAAATGCAGCAAAATATGTTTGTTAAATTATACACATAAAACTTTAACTTCATTTAAATAATCTATATTCTTCACTGGGAGTGTCGTGAAGGATAAAATAATTAAACATGTACTACGAAGATATTTCAATGTTCTTTAAACGTTTTGAAGAATCGGCTAAGCTTACAGATGGCTTAACGTCTATTACAGAGCTGATTGTATGGCGATCGGTTACTTGGGGTAAGAAAAGCAAGGACTCTTGGGGCAGCCGCACCAATATATATTGAATATAAAACAGAAAGAGAAAATAACAACACAGCTAAAAACGCAGCGACAAATTTCGACAAAAGATAAATGCTTGTCATGAGCACGAGGCTGCTGTGCAGTGTCCACAACGGACGTGGCCATCCACTGTGATAAGCTACCTTACTGACATTGGTCGACGAAGGAGCCACCGATTCTTCCTCTGCCCAGTGCCACCACAAGCCTAGAGCCGCACCTGAGTACTGCTGCAATAATTTATTTCATCGAAGTGAAACACATGTTTAATAATGTGCTTTAACTCCTATCATCATGAAAATGACATCACGTATACATCTCATGTATTTTAGTTATTCAGAGAGCTGTAATATCACAAATGTAATGGACTCTGTGTCCAGTTGGAGGAAGAGAGCCAGTTTAAGAAGCAAGTAGTGATTCACACACATAGAGCACATACGAGTAGAAAATCAAATACAAAACAAAGCATTTAACGTGCTACTTTAATTACGATGTGATTTGAGAAACTGGTTAATTAAACGATTGTAAGATGAAGTTTATAATGTTCTACTAAATGACAAAATAAACTACGTGATTAAAGTGGAAATGTCGAGATTGAAGTTGACATTTCGTGCTTTTTCCCCACCGTGTGCCTTTTTTCTCTGTACCCTAATAAACTTTCATATGACACTCAGACAGTGGGCTTACAACTCTTCTTTTCACGGCAACTTTGATATGTGACTTCTTTTTATTTCCGCACTGTGTGATTTTGTGAATGTGAGCTTTCAAGTTTCTCCAACACGCTATGTCACTCGATCAACTTCATTTTGTTGATTATACCACGGTTTATTTGAACAAATAGTATGTTTTTCCTTTGCCTCCACTTGGTATTCGCTGAAATTCTTATATTTTCCCCGTGCTTTTCCCATTGTCTTTTCACAGAAGGCTGCGCTTAAGGGCGATTTATATTGATTTGCATATTCAAAGAGGCGTAATTCTCGGAGGATTTGGGGCGTTACATAATGCGCGTGCACGAGCGTTACTTTTCACGCTGATCGGGAATTATGTAACGGAAGAACGTGGAAGTTCCTGCATCTGGATTTTTCTGTGCGTAAACACATTTCGGCTTTTGTGCTTACGCCATGTTATAGTGCGAGTTCTACGCACGGCGTTATACATGAGGCCCCTGGTGGTTTTGAACTTCTTCCACTTACGGATGATGGAGGCCACTGTGCTCATTGGGACCTTTAAAGCAGCAGAAGTTTTTCTGTAACTTTCCCCAGATTTGTGCCTCAAGACAATTCCTTTGACATGCTTGGTTCGTGCTCTTACATGAACTGTCAACTGTGGGACCTTATATAGACAGGTGTGTGCCTTTCCAAATCATGTCCAATCAACTGAATTTACCACAGGTGGACTCCAATTAAGCTGCAGAAACATCTCAAGGTTGATCGGGGAAACAGGATGCATCTGAGCTCAATGGCAAAGGCTGTGAATACTTATGTACATGTGCTTTGTCAATTTTTTTTATTTTTAATAAATTTGCAAACACCTCAAGTAAACTTTTTTCATGTTGTCATTATGGGGTGTTGTGTGTAGAATTCTGAGGAAAAAAATGAATTTAATCCATTTTGGAATAAAGCTGTAACATAACAAAATGTGGAAAAAGTGATGTGCTGTGAATACTTTCCGGATGCACTGTGTAGAGATTATATATATATTTATTGTCAGGGATGCCAGGGGTAACAACCCGGCCGGGACGCCGTGAGGGACCGGAAGAGGGTCAGAGCCCACCCTGGATCACGCGGGGGACGCCTTCCTGGTTGCTCTGGGGGCCACGGGTACAGGGCATGGAAGCTCCACCCTGTAGGGGCCCGTGGTCACCGCCAGGAGGTGCCCCAATGCCTTGGGGACCTGTTACCCCAGCACTTCCGCCACACCAGGAAGTGCTGGGGGGAAGATTTAGGACGGCACCCGGAGAGCTGCCGGGAGGACATCTGGCACTTCCGCCACGCTGGGGTGTGGCCAGAGGAGGAATGCCAGGAAAACCTGGGGCTCATCCAGGGACTGTTTAAAATGGGCCGTCTCCATTCTTTCAGAGCTAGAGTCGGGTGGAAGGAGGACAAGGCAGAAGAGGTGTGGAGGCGGCCCGAAGAAGGCATTTGTGGCCAGGACTGAGTGTGATTATTGGGGTTTGTGCACTTTGGACTGGGTCTGTGTGACCATATCATTTGTAAATAATTGTGTAAATAAACGTGTGGTGGTGAATTACAACATGTCCGCCTGTCTGTGTCCGGGTCGTTTCCACATCTGGCGTAGTGCATAGATTTACGTGGGATCCCACCCACTGCGTGCACACAGCCCCGCGGGGTAAAGGAACTCCACGGACCGCCAGGGGTCCGCATGAAGGCCATATTTCCCTGATACGGGCGGGCGGCGTGCCTACCAGGAGTGCAGCAGGCTCCGAGGACCGCGCCGTTGCTGGAGGCGCCCGGGACGGCATGGCGTTGAGAAAGGCCATGTCGAGGAGGTGTCCTCGGTTTGACGAGTCCGGGGAGGTGAGTTCCCTGCCTAGTGGCAGCTGGCCCGTTTTTTCTTTACAGGCAGGGACTTCCCGGATCCACGGGGCTCCGGCAGCACGGCGGCAGCCGCGAGGGCTGCGGAGAAGGAGACGCTGCAGCTCGAGGGGCGCCAGCAACAACAGGGCTGCCGGCAAGCACGTCGCCACCGCAGAGGGGGAGGCAAGATGGCCGCGGACCAGAAGTCCCTCCCCTGATAGGCACGCCGATTGGACGGTGTCTTGTGTGCCCGCCGATGACTGCAGAGAGGCGGGACCAAGGAATGTCCATCACGGGCAGGGGGAGACCCGATTGGGCCGGAGGAGAAGGCCCACAGGAAGTGGCCGACGTCGGAGGCTGACAGACAGGTAGGCTCTGCGTCGGTTAACTTCCTGTCTTTGCCGGCTGCTCTGGCGGAGCTGGAGGCGTGCCTTCAGCCCGCAGAGCAGCGTGTATTGCAGATGCTATGTGCCATCCGGGCTGAAGTGCTGGTACTGGAGAGGAAGGCGCTCGCGGCGCTGAAGACTTTAGCGACAACGAGACGGTGCGACGCTGGAATCTCCAGCTGGAGCTGTACGGCGGAGACGGTGAGTACAGCCGACTCCGTACAGCATGCAGGAGAGTTTGCTGAACATGGCTGTGTTGCCAAGGATCAGCTTCAAGTAAGCAGCCCTCCGACAGGAGGTGCGGCGCCACGGGCTGTATGCGCAGCGAGGGGGGAGTCCGTGAGGATGCTGAATGGACATGGGCTGCTAAGTGCCCCGGGTCTTAGCGCCCTCCTCCCCGTGTCAGCTGCGGTCTTGCGCCGCACTGTAGGGACACAGACGGGAAAGAGACTCTTTCTTTGTAATAAGGAGTCTCAAACCGTCATGGCGTCCCAGAGTGAAAGGAGGAATGAGAGGCTGGGTGCTGATTCCTCCAATAGGTTGGGACGCGGTGCTGGGTGCACGCGTCCAGGTGCTGGCTGCCCTCTGCGGGGGCAGAGGGAATCCCTGAGGCCGGTGGAGAGAGCGCAGTCAGTGCCGGCGATTCCACCAAGAGGGACACGGAAGCCGCGGAGAGGGTGCCAAACAGGCAAGTGCCGGGGTGCCGATTGGAGGGGGGAACGCTGCCAGTCTGTGGCACAGGAAGGGTGCCTTGGCAGCGGTTCTGCCCCCGTGTTGTTCTCTGTTGCAGGGATGGACCCCGGGTGAGCAGTAGGACCCCCTTCGTTGGGGACCTGCCCTCAGATGTCAGACAGTCCGACCAAAGGGGCGCGGAGGCCTCGGAGGGGGTGCCGAACGAGGGGACCCCGGTAAGAGGGGGGAGCGCAACCTGTGCGAGGCGCAGGGGAGCACCAAGTGGTGGTGCTCAGGCGCGTCTCCGCCCTGTCCCTGCTTGGAGAGTGGGACCGGACCCCGGCTCTCCTGGAGTAGGACCCCGCTTCGGGGCTGTGCTGCCCTCGTGGGACGGGTCGCTCTTTCCCACGAGTGGTCTTCGCTGGCTGTGGGGCACTGTCAGGGATGCCAGGGGCAATGACCCGACCGGGACGCCGGGGGCCCGTGGTCACCGCCAGGAGGCGCCCCAATGCCTTGGGGACCTGTTACCCCAGCACTTCCGCCACACCAAAAATCTTTAATTTTTTTAAATTACAGAATGCCCATGTATAAAGTTTTAAAGGACAGCCAGCCAATCAAATGTGTGCAAGCTCACATATCCCAAAGCGAAGCACAAATTTTTACCTTAAATATGACTCATCTATGGGACCAAAGGACGCAATGAAAGTGGAACATCATAAGAAGCAAAGTCAGCGATCAAGCCAGAGAACATCAGAGAACGTAAATGTATGCACTACGCCAGTTACTAAATTAAAAGGATTTCCAGGTCAACATCCATCTTTGTCTGTGCTGATTTTCAGTAAACATTTCTAAGACTATATCAAGACTTTTACTATCAATTTTATTTTCAGGTATACTTTTCTTCTCTTGGTATTATTATATATATTTTAAATGCCAAGTTGGTTTAACAGTTCTATACTTTCTCTTTATATCTTGAGTGTGTGAATTAAATATTGGAGCACCTAGTGTGGGAAGATTTCTGTTTTCTTGCCCCCAGGGTTATCAATGGTGAGAGAACACACGTCAATACAAAAAAACATGTACAGTAGAAGTAAGAAATTGTTTGGTTGGTATGAGATATATAAACAAAAATAATAATTGCCTTCCTGTACGTGTGACATCCATTATGTTTGTTAATGCTGCTTATAGTGAGTCCCTATGTGGAGTGATAGGCATTTGGTATCACTCTTACAGTATATGTACTTATGTGAAAGGGTTTAGTTCCTATGTGAAATATTGCAGGGCAACTGGTAATTGGGTATCACTCGAGTCACTGTCTGGCTAGGACCTATGTGTATATTAATCCCAAGGTGTGGGAGTAGACGAGACTAGTAAACAAATTTTGTAAGCCTAACAGATTCCATGAAAACAGATTTCTCCGGAATGCAGTGTGGGTACTACCCATCTCTCTGCTCTGACACCACACCACTGAATAATTTCAGATCAACCAATCTGAAAGTTTTTCGTGAATTCAGCAAAACTTCTTTACTTTGCTTAGTTTGGTCAAGGACTGGGGCACTGTAGTATGCAGTTATACTTTACTTCTATACAGTGACTAATTCATTTGTCCAAGTTTGGATTTTTGTCTTTTTTTTTAAGATGTAACAGAATCGAGAACCTAAAGGTTTTGAGCAATGATCTACTGAACAAGCTGGGCTGGAAAACGATTTAATGAATCTTAACCTGTTGTAAGATAGGTAACAGTTAATGATGCACAGATTTTAGATGCTAAGAGCAATTTCAGAATATCATGTTAAAAAGATTGCTGGGGATTGCCATGAAAGCAGCTGGAGCCCATCCGGGTTGCTATTTAAGGGGCCGTTTCCCTTCCATCATCAGCAAGAGTCGGGTGGAAGAGGACAGAGCTCGAGAGAGGAGTGGAGGCGACCAGAAGGAAGGCAATTTTGACTGTGAGGCCTGGATTTTGGGGGATCGGTGCTGGAGGCACTGAGTGTGCACAAGTGACTGTAAATATTTGTGAATAAAATGAGTGTGTTGGGTGAACAAACGATGTCCGTCTGTCTGTGTCTGGGTCCAGTTCCACAGTGGCGTAGCCGCAGGAGCGGTTTTCCCCACGGACCACCGCCGGTCCGCAGTATGTCCAGGCTCCCTGGGTGCGGAGGAAGGAGAGGCGGGCGTTGCTGGAGTGCAGCGGGCTCCCGCGAGCACGCCACCACAGAAGGCGCCCGGGATGGCATGTCGCCTAGCGAGGCCATGCCGGGGACATTTCCCCAGACAGACAGGACCCGGGAGGTAAGTTCCCTGCTTGCCATCAACCGACCCTGCAGGGCCGCGTGCGTTTTGTAATCAACAGGCAGGGGCTTCCCGGATCCTTGTTGGTGGCAGGCGCATGTCGATCCGCGGCGGCAGCAGCAGCTGGGAGAGCTGCTGAGAGGGAGACACTGCAACACGAAGAGCCAGCATGCCGCCGCACTGGGAAGAGAAGAGCCAAAATGGCCGCGGACCGGAAGTCCCACCCACTGGCAGGCACAGGATTGGGCGGTGTGTCTTGTGTACCCACCCTCCCATTGGTTGGAGGTGGGACCAAGGAATGTCCGTCCCGGGCCACAGATACACCCAATTGGGCCAGAGGGAGAGGCCTGCAGGAGGCAGACGACGTGTACGGCTGACGGACAGGTAAGCCCACCGACGCCTGTCTCCCTGTTCTTGCCGGTGGCTCTGCGCGAGCCGGAGGAGTGCCTTCTGCCCGTAGAGTCACCTTTGTTGCAGGTGCTACGTGCTCTCTCCGTGGAGCTGCAGAAGCCGAGGGGGAAGGCGATCACGTCATCAGAGACACCATGTGCTGCGGAGGAACAGCGCGACGCTGGAGCCTTTGGCCGGAAGAGCACGGCGGGGAAGGTGTGTACAGCCCTCCCCGTACAACATGAGGGAGAATTCACCGAAATCAGCCGTGATAGTAATGCCCGGCAGCAAGTACGTGATTCTCCAACAACGGATGAGGCAGTACAGGCTGAGCACGGAGCGAGGAGAACAAGATCACAGGGGCTGGCAGGACAGGGACTGATGAGTGCCCTGGGTCCTAGCGCCCTGCTCTCCAAGCCTGCGGCAGTCTCCTGTTGCTCTGCAGGGACGCAGACGGGGCTGGATTTGAGCGTTCACCATGCTCAGACCCCAGACCGTCAGAACGTCCAAGATGAAAAGGAGGAATCGAGGGGTGAATGCCGGTTCCTCCGATAGGATGGGACGTGTCGCTGGGTGCGCACGTCCAGTGAAGGGCCGTCCTCTGCGGAGGCAGAGGGAAACCCCTGGGTGGGTGGAGGAGCCGCCTGTGAGAGCGGTTCCGGCAAGGTCGAATGGACGGGCATGGAACCTGCGGCGGAGGCGCCGAACAGGCAAGTTGCGGGCTGCCGGTGGGGGGGGGAGACTGCTGCCGTAACAGAGATCAGAGGGACGCCCGGTGCGGGTGTCCAGGCAGTGCTTCTGGCCCTCCCATTTGTCTCTTTACAGGACCAAAGCCCCAACGAGCAGTAGGACCTGCCCCGTTGGGAACCTGCCCTCCTGGAATGGGCTGCTCCGCGGGAGGACTCTCCAACAGCGACCGGATGGTGCCCCGGCTGGCGGGGACTATGAAGGCTAGAGTGGCGCAGACCGGAGGGGTGCGATGGCCTCGGAAGGGGTGCCGAAGTGGTGCGTCCCAGGGTGCCATGATGGACCCTGGGTACGTAGTAGGACCCACTACAGGGACGTACTGCCCTCTCGGGATGTGTCGCTCAGACCGACATGTCTTCGCTGGCAGTGGGGCACTGTGGCACGCGGCTGGGGGTGGAGCCCAGCCGGGACGCCCAGGAGGACCGGAGGAGGGCTTGTGTCTCCTCCAGACCACTAGGGGGCAACTGCCCTGGTTTTGTTGGGAGCCATGGGTAGAGGGCATGGAAGCCCAACCCTGTGGGGGCCCGTGGCCACCGCCAGGCAGTGCCCTGGTGCCCGCGGGGGATTGCCGGGAAAGCAACTGGAGCCCATCCAGGTTGCTATTTAAGGGGACGCCTTCCTTCCGTCATCAGCAAGAGTCGGATGGAAGAGGACGGAGCTCGAGAGAGGCTATAAACACAACATACTAAATTAAATAAAGTATTTACATCTTGCAAAATGTGCTTATATGAAATATATTTCCTTGAATAAAATTTTTCCACTATATTTTTTTATTTACTCATTTTGGAAAATAACATTAAAACACTGGTGTTTGTGCATTGCTCAAGGGCAAATTAACTGGACTGTAGTCACACCATATTGCAAAATAGTTGTGAAAAACATATTCAACTCTTTCATTTAGTACCACTTTGCCATGACACATTTTTTTAAATAATCCTCTTTATGTGCGGTGCTATATGAATACATTAAGTAATAACCATCGGTTGGCCTGCAAATTAAGTTTATGGATCCACTACAGAAGAGTGAATTAATCATCAGTTCATAAGGAAACTGAACTAGCATACAATTTCACAAAGGCTCTAGTCTCCTTGACCATAAAACAGGGTTATAAAATAGCTAATGGATGGAAAGAGGATTTCATATTAAAACTAAAACATTACACATGTTTCTTAAGTAGGGGTTTAACTACAGCAGTCTTAAGACAGTCTGGGAAGACCCCAGTATCTAGTGACGAATTTACTATGTCAAGAACATTATCAATTAGCACGCCTGATATTTCTTTGAAAAACCTTGTTGGTATTGGGTCAAGGACGCAGGTGGAGGATTTTAATTGAGAGATTATTTTCTTTAAATCAGGTAAATCTATCCTAGTGAAAGAGTTTAATTTGTTTATAACAGGATGCTGGGGTTTAGGAGGATCCTTAGTGTTGGAGGGTTATACTATGTTATTTCTAATATCATTAATTTTTTGATTGAAAAATACAGCGACAGCCTCACAGGTTTCACTGGAAGCACTTAGGAGGCATTCCTTTGAGCTACCTGGGTTTAGTAGGCGATCAATTGTAGAAAATAAGACTCTGGGATTACTAGCATTGTTATTTATAATCTTGGAGAAATAGCGCCTCTCAAAATGGACAGTGTTATTGTATTCTGTTATTTTGACTTTTAATATTTCGTGGTGGATAGTAAGTTTAGTCTTCCTCCATTGACGCTCAGCTCTACGGCATGTTCTCTTTAAGTCAGACACTCTTTGGGTCTTCCATGGTATAACAATGCTAGAAGATTTTTTCACTGTCTTTTCAGGTGCAACTATGTCAACAGCAGCTCTTACTTTAGAATTAAATCTTTCCACCTTACTATTTACATTATCCTCGCTATTATAGCTGGCACTATAAATGGACTGATTGCTTAAAATGTTTGTAAGTTTTAAAGCTGCTGCCGAGTCAAAGAAGCGTTTTTTAACAATATGCTTCTCAGGAGTGTTTTTTTAATATATATAACTTTTGAGAATGCAACGTATAGTTTTGTCCAGGAGGAAAGCAATGTTGCCTCAAATCAATGGTAACCTTTTGTAGGGTGTGTCCCAGAGACTTATTAATTGTCATCGCGAAGCAGAGCTTTACTGGAAATTTGAGGCATTTCAATTGAAATGGGAGATCAGAGGGTATAACGGTGATGCCAGCAATACATTCAGAGTGTGGCGCTCTGCTTTTTTTGTGTAGCTGCCTTCACACAGCCTCTTCGCTGCTTTATAAACAAACGCCATATAAAGCCATCACCTTGTCAATTGTGTAATGCGTTTTTTTGAACAGGTTTGATGTATGGAAGTGATCACTCGTACTGCTTTCAGTAAGTTCTCGTGAGCTGCTATCTTGTGTGATGTTGCGATGTCTACGGCTTAATTTAATGTTATCTAAGACCCAGCACTTAAAAGTTTCTGGCTGCACTCCGGCTGTAATATGACGAAGCTGTGCGAGCTCACTTTTGAGAATGCAAGTATAGTTGTCCAGGAGAAAAGCAATCTTGCCTGAAATCAATGGCATCGTTTTGTAGGGTCTGTCCCTGAGACTTATTACTTGTCATCGCACAGCTGAGCCTTACTGGAAATTGGAGGAATCTGAATTGAAATGGGAGATCAGATGGTATAAAGGGGACGCGAGGAATACATTGAGTGTGGAGAAACTCTAGAGACAGTGTGTGTATTAACTTGTGGATTTTTCTGTGAGTATTTGGTGGCAGTGTGATGAAGTTGCTTCGGAAGACGGAGTTAGCCGCGGAGCTCAGCTCAGAGCGAAATGAGGTAAATGGGAGGGGATATGATGACGTGACTCCCCACCCGCCTTTAACTGTCAATCCCCCACAAACACAGTCTCTCGCAATTTGCATAAGCACACCCCTTCACCTGCAATTTTAACTTAGTTACAAAGTGATCAAAACTCTCGTTTATATCCTGCGTCCTCTCATTAAACTTGTATCCCGCATTACCAGTGAGCATGAGAAACACCAGCGGCAGCCTGTCTATTAATTTAAAGTTTACGTTTACACCTTGCTTTCTTTACGAAGTAGCAGCACTTATGAATATGGTAGTATATGTCACTCGCTCGCTCGCTTCTTATTGTTTCGCTGCCTTCTCAATTATATAATGCATGTTTTCTTCAGCACGTTTTTGAGCTCTTCCTGGTTTTCTACGTAGTGCGTTGACAGTCAGTTCACGTGATTACGTGGGAGGCGTGATGTCACACGAAACTCCGCCCCCCACGGCTTTCCAGCTCAACTCCATTACAGTTTATGCAGAAAAATAGCTTCCAGTTCTGACCATTACGCGTAGAATTTCGAAATGAAACCTGCTTAACTTTTGTAAGGAAGCTGTAAGGAATGAGCCTTCTAGCAATACGGGAAGTTGGAGAATTAGTGATGAGTGAGTGAGTGAGTGAGTGAGTGAGTGAGGGCTTTGCCTTTTATTAGTATAGATTATTTCTTCCAGAATCAATACATTACAATGAGTTTATACTATGCAACTATGCAAGTAATGTAAACATTATTATATTATTCAAAATAATTAGAACAAATTTAAACTGATCTCTCTAAAAATGCTCAAATGTAGGGAACGTTTTGTAACTGTTTGGAATGCTTAGTCGTTTGTCCACCAGTCAATAAAGAACTTTTTGACTGCTTCGTGTTAGGCGAATGTGGGGGTTTTTAAGTAACAATTTTTTCATTGTGTTATATAGTAGGTGAATTAAGATATTTTCAGTTGAGAATGTTAATATAGTGTGTACAAGTTTGCAAAATAGATATTGAAGGCCAATAAGCAGTATTTCCTTACACCACACTATAAACATATTGTTTTTTTTCTGATAAAGGATAAATAATAAAACAATGAGTTCTGCAATAGCTGGTTTAGACTCTACAGGAGGTTGTCATAACTGAATTGCATCTTGAAGACATGCTTGCTGAGTGCTCTCCAGACCTAAATAAATCTGGTATGAGTGAGTATGACCTGCAATGGTTAGTGGTCCAATCCAATTGATTCTTTTCTTGCCCTTTATGCAATGCCGAAATGGGATTTATTGATCCAGAAAAGGAGCTTTGATAAGTTCTTCTTCTGGAAGACTGTAGGATTTATGCTTGCATTGTCTTATTGTAAAACAAAAAGGAAATTCAGATATTTTCTGTAGGTGATTGATGAGGGCTAGTTTGAAAGACAAGCTAAATCCAACAAAAGAACCAACTCTTACTTTCATAAAACATTGTTGGTTTAATTTATTAACATTACTCATTGCAATTTAATAGATCCAAGGTTCAAAGAGCAGAGGGCTACTATTAGACAAATACATTAAAAAGAGAACAACATCTGTAAAAATGAAGATTCAATTCACATGGCACTAGACAGTTAATGAAACTTTTAAACATAAAATTTTGAGGTAATATTGAAGTTGTATCATACACATGATAAATAAAGCAATCTAAAAATATCTAACATACAGTATAAAAAAGACTCTATAACAAGAAATAATACCTAGCTGCTATGGTAGTAAATCACCCTTGTAAGAGGTGTTGCACAGTTTTGTTAAACATTCAAATACATATTTTTAGGAAACCTGTTACATGCACGTGAAATTGTGCCTTATTCTTAGGCGTACAATAAATGTAATAAGAGTTGTACTTGTCGTTAGAGTACTTGGGACCTTTATCCAGATGCTGTATATTGCCTGTATTGCAACTCTGCTTTACTGAAGCACAAATGCTTTAGCATGTAATGCCTGAAACAGAAAATAAATAGCACCCTCATATTAACAGAAATATAAGAATTTAAAAATTCATCTTTACTCCAATATGCATTGTACAGGACATGAATGGAACAGTAACTTTCAAATTTACTTTGATCAATCATGTTGTCGGATGATAAATACACTTTAGTAGATTAAAGCCAGATCTTTAAAGCAGTCTATACAAGCAATGTAATGCATAGCAGAAAGTTTTATTTGAATAGAAAACTTTGTCCCAAATTTTCCTTCACAGTGGTGCTAATGTGGTGAGGTGCAGTCATGAGCATGCACTGATACCATGTGCTGCAACACCCATGCCACGACAAACCACCTCAGGATCCCAAATTCAATGCACGCCTTATACATTGGAGAACTTTGGTCTTTCCAAGAGAGATGCAATATTACCTGGGGGACAATGTAGGGGCTGCTGATATTTAAGCCTGACCTCACTGTTGCAAACTGTTAGTTAATTTGAAATCAGTTGCCGTAGCACCTGAATTACAAAAACCTTGTTACTTCCAAGTGATTTTCAATTGGCCTGGGTGTTTTTCTATCTCTTTAAATCTGTGGCCACTCCAAACAAATGGATCACAATCTGCTGATCATTTTCAATTTTCACAGAAATCTGGCTTCAGGAATACCTTCACCTCTTCTAAATATTTTTTTTCCTAATCTGAGAGGTCACATGTCACTATTTTGCATAATTTTATTATGGTGCAAAGGACAACTAAAGCTCTCCAACATTGGCATAGAAATAAGAATTAAATTTTACTTATTTTCTATAACCTTGCACAACATCCTTAGTCAAACAAACTCAAACTGCCAAGCTCTACAGTCTATAAAGCATTGCTGTCAGTAAAAAAAAAAGTTAAAAGTATAAATTCTAAGGTAGTTAAATTTATTAACAAGAGACAATAAAAACAGATAAAGCTTCACTGTTCACGGAAGTCATTTCATTATAAAAATGCCACTTTTGTAGAATATTAAAAGTACCTTGCATTCACTTACAACATTAGAAACTTCACATAATACTTAACCTCTGGATGCTGGTTTGTCAGCTAAAATAAAAAAGACATTCAGAAACGCTTGACCATATATGAGAAGACATACTCTGAAGCAGAAGCACATATGACAAAATCCAAATGAATATTCCTGAAATATCTCTGACAATGATCACTTAGTGAAGGCATTTTCCATTGACAGATGTTGCCTCTAACCTCTTGGCCAAGTTCTAGCATCCTTTTTCCTTGGTTGGATTTCTAAAAGGAAAAAAAAAAAACAGTAATAGGGAAAAATAATTAATTTCTTTTATAAACAAAATACAATTTATACTGGCTGTTAGATTTGTATTTATTTTTTAGCATGGCTCAAAATTCTACGTGTAAGCTAATGACACCCAAATAAAACTTAAAAATGACTCCAGGATGGGCAATTGTAATGGAAAAATTGATAGTTATCACCAAATAGCTGTTTACCTAATTTGCACAGCTCAGAATAAATAAACTTGGACTCTAACTGATTCTTGTATCTGAATCTCTGCTATACTTAATGCCTCCTTGCATTGACTATGGTTGGATCCAAACTGCACATCATACTAATAGATATCCACAATTTCTCTCGCATTCTCCCCTGTATAAAGTATTAACAGACTGCGACCAATTCAAAAGTGAATTTTTCTTAACAAGTTTTCTGAATGTGCTAGCACATAGGATTAGAATGAAAATGTGCAGTATGTACATGTTAATTAATGCATGCTGATAATGTGTATGACATATGTTGATGTGTTTTAGTAGCATGAACTAATCAAGGCAGAGTGAAACTAGGTTTATAAAAATTTTGCTGTATACCTGTGAACAATCAAATGAGTTTTATATGAGCTTAGAGTAAATATATTTATCTATAAGCTTGTAATTACTGATAAAGGAACCTTATAGAACAAGAAACTTCACAAAAACATGTAAAGAATAGCACGATTGAGAAGTATTAAGTAAACATGGTTTAGAAGATTATTCCAAGGTTGTAGAATATCAATCATTTCATTATTAATTACAGGAATGTGTATGAAAGAAAATAGTCAATACAGAGATCAAGTTGGATGTTCAAGCAGAATAGAAGGAAACTTGCCAAATGTGCTACACAGAAATCAGCAAGAACATTAGAGGATCTGCACAGTAAAATGTCATAAATATTTACCCAAATGGCGGTCCAAAAAAAAAAAAAACATGCAGTCAGAGTTTCATTACAGGGCCATGGGGGTGCTGAACCCTATCCCATCAACAAGACAGAAGCAGACGCAGGTGGAGCTCTAGTTCATCACAGGGAATACTTGCATGACATTTTCACTCCAGGAAAATCCACCATCTCATACTATTCTCAAACAAACAATACAATTCAGGATTAATGGGGGTGCTTGAGTCTATGGAGGCAGCACTGGGCACAAAGCAGGAAACAACCCTAGGCAGGTTGTCAAGTCCATCACAATGGCCTACTCAGCACTGACCCATGCACTCAATCATACACGGACTACATAGTTTCCAATAATCCTAATGTGTGCATCTTTGAGAATGTGGGAAGAAAACCAGACAGTCCAAAGATCAACCCATACAGATAAGGGAATAACTTGCAAATGGCACACAGACAACAACCAGATATACTTTCAAAAAACAGATGCAGGATCTATGAAGTAGCAGCATTAACTACAGTGCTATTGTACCATCCAATTGGACAATTTAGCTGCCAATTAATATAACATACAGTGTAATCACATGTAGAAGAAATACTGCATAACAGGTGAGACACTGAATGAACTGTCTAAAAACAAAACATTTACACTGATCACCAGCATAAAACAACAGCCATGCAATACCATCACAAATATTTTCCAGAGTGACGGAGGAATCAATGTATTGTTATGCTTTTCACCAATTAAGTTTGGCACGCTTCTCTCAATTAATAAGATGAAGTAAAGCAGATGCCAAAGTTAGGGGAAAGACTCAATGACACAGCAACAAATGCAAATAAATGTCACCTTTAGTAGTACAATTATCAGTAAAATTAAACAATTAAAGAATAAATACTGTCTAATGTTGATTCTTAAGAAACAGTGTCAGTGTCATTTTGGCTAAAGACTGGGGGTGGGGGGAGTGAATCACAAAGTCAGTGTTAAAATTTGGAAGACAGTGATTCAAGATGAATCTCAGCAGTAAATTCTTAATGTCACTTCCACCAAGTAAGGATATATTGAGAAAAATATATTTATTTAGGACATCATGGTATTTAATTTCTTAAAATATTCTGGTAATATCCTTTTATGCATAGAAAAACTATTATTCTTCTATCAAAAAATGACACTAAAGGTTAATTACACATTTGCAAAGCACTGTAATTATCATTTATATTTTAAATATCCAAAGCATTATAATCTAGAACAGTGGCTTTCTTAATGATTCAGTTTACAGGAGAAACTTGGACTTGCTAAAATACTTTACTTACTTGAAGTAGTCCACCATTGTGCACTTTGCACCGATTTTCTAAAGCAAAATCATTTGTCACTGCATTTATCATAAGAAAATGTAACTGCAGATTTTACCTTCTATTCTAGATAATGCAAAGAAAAGAAACAATGATTTTTTGGGAGAAATTTGTAAATTAAAAATATATCTTCAAACTATGAAATCAAGCACATAAACTGCTATATCCAAGAGTTTACATTTCTTTCTTTATACTTAAACTTCATATACTTAAAAATGAGTCAAAAACAGTAACCTTACCCCCAGTCAAAAAGTCAAAGTGAATGGCATCATCACAGAAAAACTAGAAGTCAAAAGAGTTTATCGCTTACCTGGGAAGCATTCACCATGAGCATTCATTGTCAAAATTGATAAACTCCAGGAAAAAGACAATGTGATATTCCATATAGAGAGAAAGGAGAAATCTTTTTTGACAGTAATTTAATTTATATCTTTCCAAACTTTACGGTAGAAACCGCTTAAAAGGGGACCTCTTATTAAAAAAAAGTGGTGTGCAGTTCGGCATGCTCGCTTCACCTACACCTTTAGCTCTTCTGAAGACAGGGGGAAATGAAAAAAACTCTTCTACCTTCAAAACTAGTACAGCATTTACCAATGAACTGGAATATGGATATAATGGATTTACTTATAAGGCTTGCCAGAATAAGTAATATGTGCCACAATCATTTAGATATGAAATTCATTTGAGTAAGCTAAACCTGACTGGTGGAAAATAGCTTTTAAAGTACACTTTCTTTCTTCTATTTTTAAGTGAGTTCATATATAATTCAAAAAGCACCTACTGTTGCCATCATGTATGCTGGCCCCCATGAAACAACTCATCTTTCATTTTGCTGAAATTTGGGACACTTATTCTACAAGGAAATTTTTAAAGAAACTTCTGTTTTCACTGAGATATCTGTAGTATGGGGTGTTGTACCGTGTTAGCCATTATGAATGTAGTGAGAAGTCAAGCAAATGACACCTTTTATTGGGCAAATAAAAAGATTACAACATGCAATATTCGAGGCAACTCAGGATCAATAATGATGGAAAACAGATCCTCAATACAAACTGGTGAAATGCCATGAGAGTTGCATGTAAATCAGCAGGGCTCAAGCAAACCTGTCTTGCCAACACGGTTATCATTCTGCTTGAGGAAAGTTACCCCAAAACAGAAATAAATAAATAAATAAATAAAAACTCACTTATCAAGAAGTGAATAGAAGAGTGAATAAACATGTGATCTGTATTTAATTCATACCAACAACAAATTCAAAGCTGTTTTTTCTGCTGATTATAATGATTTAATATTTCTCTGACACTACAGCCTGTCAATAAACTACCACAATGGCAGGCTATCCATCATGGTTCATTGCAGACAACAATTTTAGCTGGAGACTTCAACACAGATTTTCTCTCTTCATCAAGTGTTTCTTTAAAAATGTTTAAGAAATATGTCCATAAACTATACAGAAACAACAACAACAGAATAAAACATTGCATTTTGACATAACTTGAGTGGCACTCTGGTGTTCATCTCATAAAAAATAAACTGAAAATTAGACACAATGGGTTGATAAAGAATATGCAATCTCACCCATAGCAACACTACATAAAAAGACTGTCAGTATAAAGACAATTTAATCTTCTAATTACTGGGGTATTGGAGAAATTAATCTATAAAGCCTAATATTTTAATTATGAACATGGAGAAAAAGCTGGTAAGAGCTCAACTCAACAAATACATAAAGAATAGCATAAAACACAATAGTAGATATTAAAAATGTACAGAGGGTCAAACTTTGGGTCTATAAAAGCAATAACAAAAGTAATTCAGGAATATTAGTAAGATTTACTTATACATCAGAGTATAATAAAGTAGAAGCCCATGTTAATCCTTCCTTTGATAAATTAGAATTCCAACTTAATGCACTACTCGCAGGAGATCTACACAAATCAAAAATTTGGAATGCTGACCGTCTTACCAAGTGGGAATGCTACAGGCCTGGATGGTTATACAATGGAATTTTACAAAAGGATGCTTACTAATGTTCGAAACTGCTAAGGCAGACAATCTTTTTCCCCACGCTTTACATTACTTTCAAAGAAGAATAAAGACCCCTGGAATTTGCACCTTATACCAATTTCATTACTGATTAATGACATTAAGGTACTGGCAATGGTTCTAGCCAAAAGTAATGAGAAAGTACTCCCTATAATAATATCACAAGAGTAAACTGGATTTGTTAAAGGCAGTCAGCTATTATCAAACATTCACCGCTTGTTGACATACAATACACTTCCTCAGCAAATCCACTTCCAGAAAAAAGCATCTGATATAGTAGAATGGAGATATCTCAGAACTGTATTGCACAAATTTGGATTTGGTCCATATATTTGTGCCTGGATCAAAATATTGTACTCAAGCCCAGAAGCCCCTGCATTGGTAAACAATATAAATTCACATTATTTATGATCAGAATGTGTAATCCGAATGTGTAATCCAGTGAGGCTGTCCACAGATTACCAAGGCTGACTGCAATTACACTCAAACTCCTGGTCATTTGTTTCTGGAAAATTTTTGGAAGGGATGCATATTACAACGTAAGGAATTTGATTACATCACTTCTTACAAATTCTGTGCACTTAAAATTAACTTGGAAAAACATGTGCATTTTCCAGATAAAATTACTGGTTCGACATGATATGTTTAAATACTTTCTGCTGACCATTACAGAACATTTGAACTGTTTTGGAGTTACAGGAACAAGGAAATTTAAAAATCATTTTAAACTTATTTTTTAGCAGGTAAAATACATTTAGTTAAAATGAACATCCTCTTGTAAGTTTGTACACATGGAGGATATAAAGACCTCATATTAAAAATAAGAAACTACACTGACTGAAAGCAGGAAGTGGAATGGTGCTACGTAACTCCAGCCATACTACCGGGATTTAAATATTTGAAATTGAAAATACTGGAAAGAAGGAAAAACTGAAAATGCTCCTGCCTGTTTAGACTTCGAAAGAAAATCTTGTAAGTACTCCACTTTGTATGTTTTGCTTTGTGCTCCAGTCGACAGTAATTATCACCAATTTAATACTACTTAGACAAAAGTTTAAAGAAGTGAAACTTCCGTCTCGTTTCATTTCGAACTAACTCTGCATTCAACTTCACATATTTGACTTGTAGAAGTCACTTGACATCTCAACCTTTAGAAATCTTTAATAATTAACATTTGCACCTTTTGATCAACTCTGTTGCAAATATGGAATTTCCCTAAAACACAATCAATCAATCTGGCCAATTGCTTGGTGGGACCAGATAGACAGGCGGACACACACACACAGAGTTGTGTTTTACTATATAATAGATATGCTTGTGAATAATTGCAAGTACTCTTCTACTAGCTCACAAGTCTTAATTTGATAAAGGAACTCAAAATGTAACTGTTATTAAAGTATTTCATACTAAATATACCTCTACTCTATATACTCCTGTGTTCTAACATTTGAGTGTTTGTACATTTTATCATTATTACTGCAAACTATATTTCTATGGTATGTTGTCATATTATATTAAAAAAAAAATTACATTTCACAGATTTTGTGAATAAAAAGGCCTTGTATATTATTCGAATCTAGTCTTAAGCTTGTTACACAATACATAATGAAATATCTGTTTTAACAGGAGAAATGTACATTATTTTGGACAGGCATAAAAATGTTGCATTTTCAATGGTTGGTAGCCTATGGCAGGGGTGGACAATGTCGGTCCTGGAGAGCCGCAGTGGCTGCAGGTTTTTGTTCCAACCCAGTTTCTTAATGAGAAGTCAGATAATGCTGATGATGCACTTATTGCTTAAGTGACAGTTTAATGCTTCATTTTAGTGGTATCAATTGCTAAGGTTCCCCGCCCTTAATTGCTTATTTCAATCTTAAACAGCTGCATTCACTGTTTTAATGGGTTCTTATTAACAATAAGATGTAAATTACAAAGCAGTCAGCAGTTCACCATCTAGCTTGTTTCAATTTACATCTTTGTGTGTACATCATGCACTGATTTATTAAAATGCTTAATAGAAAATGAGATGATATAAGATCCTTACATTGCAGACTAACAAGCAATAAAATTAAATAAGGTCTGAGATTGTAAAGGATTGGTTTATAATTAAGCAATTGGGTTTGAATGAAAACCTGTAGCCAGAGCGGCTCATCTAGGACCGACACTGCTCACCCCTAGTCTATGGTAATTATTCATGACTAGCCCCCGCAAAAACATTGGAAGTAATTTAACAGACCTCTTTTCAGGCTGCTGAAAAACAGGTGAACACTCATTCTTCTCTCTCTTTTTAATCAGATTCCTGTGCCCATTCAGACCAGTTAAGTAGATAAAGCTTTTTTTTTTTAGAATAAAGCTTGTTAGATTTGGCATGCAATTAGTTTGAGTTGTAAATAAAAGTTTTCAAATTATTTTTACATAAAAGCACTGTTCCTGCTGTTCCACTGTTGAGCTTAAAGATCAAGTAGAATTGAAATATTGCTTTTCAGGAAACACATTCTACTGATACTCATTCTCAGATCTGATAGCAGCAAACACACATTCCACCAGAGCAAAAAATAAAAACTAAATAAAGGCTATATCACTGTGAATGTTATACAAATGATATGTGCATCTTTCTATGTTAACAAAGACTGCTTTGTAAACCAACTACGCATGAGGAAGGAATACAAAACTGCACAGAAATCATGCTTGTATTAATTTTAGACAATAGCTTACATCAAAATGTGTAAGGTTCCACCTATATGTGATTAGTGATGTTTTTATGCTGAAAACATGTATTAAGTGTAAGCACACAAATAGTGTTTAGCATATCGGAGAGAAAACTACAAGGATCTTAAAAGAATTTGGAAAACATAAAATGTGCTAATTAAATAAGTAATTAAATATCTTATTATATGGTACTTTCCAGATAAATGTGCCATGCAATTTGCTTTGTAACTCTACACAGCTTTTCCAGTTTTATCCACTTTTAACCTTCATTTAAATTAGCGAGTTATGGACAGTCATAGCACATGTCCATGACTACCAGATGTGTAGTGGGATATCCTTAGTGGTTTAGACATGGTGCTTTGTGATGAGCCATGGAAATAAATCAAACCGGGCCAAGACTGAGGCAGAACACACCATACAGTGATTAATTTCAAATAGCCCCCAGTACTGTCTGGCAACAAGTTAATTGGCTTTAAAAATGCAGTGAGCTTGAGATAATTTCCAGTAAACATTAAATTTCATCCAACAATTGTTTCTAGAGTTTATTGTACTTATGATGCTGTATGAATATAATAAAGCTATATAGGTAAACGGTAAGTGCTCAAAATATATAGGTGTGATTAATGAAAATCACTAGGCAAAATGGCACAAAAATGCTGCAACACTCTAAGCATCCAGATATAATCAAAATAAACTAGTGCCTCAAGAAGAAAATTATGTAATAATTTTGCTTGAAAGTGTATATCAATAAGGAGCATAAATAATAATGAAAAACACTTCATGTCAATTATTATATAAATATGAAACAGTGGTGCAGCAATTTAACAGTCAGGTATAATTTCATTTTATTGTAGACCATAGGTAGGACAAATTGTAAGACTTTCATGTGACTTCAATGAGTTAATACAGAGATACAGTACTAGTAGACAGCAAGATGACCAACATGTACCATACAACTGTACTTTTTCAGGTTGGCACTTTTTGGAAAGTCTGACTGATGAAATTGTCAACTGACATTAAAATCTGTATAATTTGCAACTAGTGAATTTATAAATTTTCTATATTCCCATAAATATGCAATTCCTGTTTAATAAATCAGCTTCCAAGAAGCTCATAATTATTGTTAATAATTTCTTTACACATATATTATATATATCTTTATATAAAAAAATAAAAAATAAGTCACTGAAAACCCACTACTTTTGACACTTGACCTTTAAACTCATAGCAGTAAAAATCAGGACCATAAAAGGTCTAATGATTTAAGTTTTTCACCCCATCCCTTACCCTTGTTTTCATGAAACTATTTACAAGTTAGTATTTTATTCAAACAATGGTAACTTCTGAAAGGCAAAGCATCCCATTTTTGTGAACAAGAAAGCTTTCATGTTTGAGAATTCTGTTACAATTGCTAATCTCTTGCAAAGATAATTCTGAATGGAACTGCAGAATTAATAACTACTGTAAATTCCGTCTGACAAGGCATAAAATGATGTGAACCATTCAACTCCAGAAGAACCGATGATTATAGAAATATTTCCTTCATGTGATGCAACAGTAACCATTAAGGCATTGTACTTCTTAGTATATTAAATGTAAAATGTGAAAGCTAAAATGAAATGCTGCTACAATTATTCTAATTACTGTATGGCAGGATACTCTTAAGTTAATATACAACTAGAAGGTTTTATTCCATAAAACAAATTCCCTTCTTTCAAAGTCTTCTGATCATCAGCCTTCTAATGTGTACAGTTATTTACAGTTTGCTCCCCTAAACATTGTTTCCTCAATTGGTTTCTTACTATAGAGTTTTAAAGCTCTCTAATACATTTCATTAAAGCAATTAATTATTCTCACACACACAAAAATGTAAAAATGTGATGCAAACTACATATTTTAGTTTCATTTGCTAACTCAGAAAAAGGTAAGGGTTTCAGAGTGTTGATGTTCATTTCTAAATGTAGAAACAGAGAGCCAACATTAATGTTAGAAGTGTTGGTGCAAGTAAACATACAGTATAGAAAAGGCAGGGCTCTTTCCATTTCAATTATCAATGCATAATCTCAAATGTACATTCATAGTGTTTGCAGCAGACATTTTAAATCATAAAAAAGAGCATCTTGATTATGATGTGTGTAAGTAGGAATATTCCACACTAATAAAATGAGGTATATGCCATTTGGTTGCAGAGGAAAAAGGTCACAAAAAAAGGATGCTGTGGCTTTATGCTTAACAGGAAAATAAGTTAATAAAATTAAGCATGTTAAAAAAAAAAAAAGCAGAAATTTTAGACAGACAGGCTATAAAGTAGGAAGTCTCATTTCACCAGAACTGACTTGGGAAGGAAAGGATCTGTTTCTGGGTCTTTATCTGATGTCTGGTTCCTTACGCTGCCTGAAGGATTAGATGAAGATGATGATGATGACGACGACAAAGATGCAGAGGCTTTGGGCAAACTATACATGTAGACAGCTCCAATCACTAAGCCAGCTCCTAAAGTAAACAGCAGGTCCACATGAAATCCAAATGCGTAAACTGAAGCAACTGTTGATACAATAATAGAAAAGGACGTAGCAAAGCCCTTCAGAATGTTATCGGCATATTTGACAACCACAGCAACTAAAAGGCCTCCAAAAGCTTGGTTAAAGATGACACACCACACCCAAGGGGTATAACCAAAAAAGAACCCTTTATCAGTAACTGCCACCCCATCATTCCACCACAGGATTATCAGTCCAAGAAGAGTGCCAAATATTCCAAGCTGGATGTTCCTTATCCAGACTGAGGCAGAACTTCCTTTAAGTATTCTTTCAAAGTAGACACCAGCAAAGCCAGAAGACACACATGACATAATGACTGCTGCCAGGCCCACTTTGTAGTTCTGACTTTCACTGGAGATGGATGCCTCCTTTTGACCTCCTTCCTGTTGTACCTGTACAATGGCTACACCTGTAAACAGCAGCAGCAGAGACACCCACTGAAGGCGAGACAGGCTCTTCCGTAACATTAGGACGGAGAATATAGCTGTAGTGAGGATTTTCAATTGGTATGTCACCTGGAAAACATAAATAACACTATTGAAAACAAAAAACAGCTTCTAAAGTTTGCAGCTGTCAGTTTACCTGTGATCTGAAGCATCAGGGTAATAAAGTTTAGCAGTTTAGCTAAATTAACCCATACAGGAATACCTGAGGAGATTTGGTGTGACATGGAAATTATACAACATTACAGAAAAAATAACAAAAATTTTATACTTTGAGTTTTATAAATCAACAAATTTCAACATAATGATTTGAGGTCCAGACCAGAAGCATGGTGAGAGACAATAATATTGTGCTTGCAGAATTTAACAAAGGTTATTAAGCTACTGATAAAAAAAACTATAATCAATTCCTGAGTAAATATGATGTACTGGAAAATGAATCAGAAAGAATATGATGTTTAATAAACTGTTACATTATGACATTTTAGATGTTAATGTCATAGTTGACGAGGACTAAAGTTAACATGGATTTAATAGGAAACTAAAATCTCCAGCCATTATAGGTTTTTTAAGCCACTTTGTTTTAAAAACATCTACAGTCCTTGTAGATTAAGGTATTTGGGTTGTAGGTTGTTCCAAGCATCTTGGAGAACTTGCTAACGATCCACTCAGACTTTGGTTCGATGATTAGATTGTGGCTCATTGGGGACCATACAATCTAATGCTGGACTTCTTGTTCCTCTTTTCCTTGCAGTGAATTTTTTTTTTTTTTTTTTAAATAATTTTGGCAATTTCTTTGGAGTCATTGTCAAGCTGCAGAATGAAGCTATGACTGAACTGGCACCTTCCTGATAATACTGCACGATGGATAAGAATCTGACCATTAATTATGATCAAATCACTATGTATAAAAATTGATCCAGCAGAACACCTATCATAGTCACCACCGATGATGTAGCAATGCCATACTGATAATATGTATAGAACCAAATGTATCCTGTCTTAGATTCATAAAGTTAGTAAAGCTTTATGCCAAATCGTGCTTTTTTTGACGTGATGTACTGTATACATGACTGACTGCCCATATAAGCCATGAGATTTTCGTCGATGCGGACATCACGGTCTGGAATGTAAACGCTGTAAAATTTGCCAATTGCCTGGTATATGTCCCAAACTTTTTTTTATTTTGGGTACTGGATGGATATTCTCATCAAAATCTTCATTGTTGGTAAAGTGCAGATATTTTATAATTAGTAAAAACTTGCACTCAGACATAATTTCTCCAAAGAATGACAGCACTTTTACAGCCCAAGTAATTCTCAATTCTGACATTTGCGCAAGACACATCTTTCCGGCTGCCTGAGTAACACTCAGGACTAACGCTAAAGAGGCTACAAGTAGATGATGTGTTTGAGTTTTGTAGAGTGGCACACTGCTGTACAGCCCTAAAAAGGTTTGCCACATTCGGATGGCATGTGTAATACTGCACAACATAGTGCAGAAAGATGGACTTCTTCTGCCACCCAAAACAGTCCAAGATGTGCACATGGATGGCCCAGACTTGTCCTTCAGGACATCAGCACAATCACAATTCAACTCGCTGAAGTAAAGAGATTTGTATGTATTGCAACACGGATATTCACTTGGCAAAATTTTTTATAATAATTTTTTAATACTTTCATTTAAATTTTTTCATTTATAATTAATAATTTTTTACAACAGCAGCCTGAATCAATCATTTTTGTGTCTACAAAACTTCATTCGTCAGCACTGCATAGAAGTACTTTGCTACTGCTGTGTCCACTCAGCAAATTGCAATCAATGAAATGATAAAATATGTAAGGGCAAATGTTGGCCAATTATGTTCACTGGAAACTTGTACAACTGTGCTGTGCGCCATTTAGATCTGATAAGTGTAGAAGGTATAACACACTTTGAAAACATACACACCCAATAAATCTTGATGTACTACATCAAAATCCTTGTTACATTCTAGCAAAAAGCCACCAAAGGCCATTTCTCCAACGAACGCTGCAACTCATAGGTCAAAAGGTCAAGTGTACCAGTGCCCCACCAGTAGCATGCACTTTGTATTGTTATTCTCTTTTTAACTCTGACCTTGTTATCGGACCATTTCTTTCATCTCTGCAACTGAAAATTGCTCAGATTTTGCTTCAATTACAACTGCTGTTACTCCCATTTTTTTTTTTTAATTTCATTTGTGACTCCTGAAGAGAGACCAGCAAAAATACCTCAAGTCCACATTCACTGAAGCTTCATTTTTCTGCCTTTTTCCCTCCATTCTCCCATGGTTTGTAGTAAAGACATCCCTCAGGAACATGGACAAATTTATATGGTGATTTCATAAATGTTAAAAAATTCAAAAAAGGCATTTTAGCCATACATGGTTACTGGCAGGATGTGTTGGGGAGTCACTGACAGCATAGTTTTAAGTTGATTTTAAATTTATAAAGGAACTTAATGTGTCATGTGGCACAGTTTTATAAATTCGATTATTTTTTGTGCATACATCATTTTTACCTTTCAAGCATAACCAAAATTTTAGTATGGATTCAAAGTAAAGTTTAATGTAAGAGGACTGCTAATTTTAGATGCAAATGCTCTATGAAGGCCACTTCTAATAAGACTTCTTCGGACTATAGGTGGGTATACAGGGTCCCAGCGGTTCCTGAAAATTCTGAGCTATTAGACATCTTCTGAATTCAAAGGGAAGTAACCTTTACAGGGCTCTAGACTAACTTTTTGCACTGGTTGCACTGGTGCGCCTAACTTTTTTTCTTAGGTGCACCAGCACAAAAGTTAGGTGCACCCAAATTTTCAACCGCATCACATTTAACACCACAGTTTTACAAGTTCACTTTATTTATTTATTTTTTTTAATCGCTGTCCATATAGGCAATATTGACTTGTAAATGATTAACTAACAATCTGGTCAATATAAAGTTCTTTATTTGAAGGCAAGCACAATTCTACAAGAAAGGTAACTTACTGAAAAAGTGTTGGTGCTTAAAGTGCTTTACTGAGCTGAAATTTAAACTTAAAAATCTCAAGATAAATTAACTAAAAAGAAAATCTAAATTAAGTGTTTTAAGGGCTTCAAACTGAACATCTCATGGCTCAATGTCTTATGGACTATCCTCCATTGCAGTCACATGCCCCTCGGATGGCCAACTCCTGTAGTTTGGCCTGCTTGATCTTTGGCCTTGACTAAACCAGCTGGCCACACTCTCTCTAGCATCAAAATCTTCCAGACTTGGGCATGAGCATGCTCGACCTCAATGTGTCCAATAAGTATATATAAGTATACGACCGTACACAATGACGCATTCCTTTGTGGCGATATCTGTGTCTCCGTCGATCAGGAATGCCATGCACACACTGTTCGCAATTTGCACAGACGTCTTTTTTTTCAATGTATCTGCGATGACTCCTATAAATTGGGCGCACGTGACATCATTGCTGTACGTCGGGTTTACGTTCAAGCCATTTTTCTTCATAAGAATTATTTCGGACTTGAATTTAGTGAAGGGAAGTTCTTCTTTTGCAATACTGTAGGCAATGTTAAACTTAATTATCATCTCGGCCTCGCCTGATGATCTGTTTGCTGCTGCCTGCGCTGAAAGGCAGCGGGAGAGGGACACTTGAGCAGTGCATTTATCGCGGCATGTAATGTGTTTTATAGATGCATTGTGCTTTTTCAGCGTTTCAATTCTAAATGTATTAGAACCAGTCACAAATGCACTACTGCCGGCCATGGTCTTCCCACACTCTTTACAGTAAATACAGTGCATTATATTATCGGCTTTACTGTATCTTAGCCAGGGAAACTGGTCAAGCCACTCTTTTCAAAATGAATACACTTTACCCCTTTTAATTTCAGTGGGCTCGGACTCGATCGTATGTGGCTCATTATCTAATGCCGTCTCCGGACCAGGGCTTGCTATAACTTGGGAGGTTGATGGCTCCGTGTCAGAGCATTGGTTATGATTTTCGGACGGATCAGGCCCTAACTTAACATTCTTAACGAAAAAGCTGTCAATCGTTCTTTTCATCTTCTCTCATAATCCGCGGCTACATCCACTGTTTACCTGATGGGTTACTCACCTCTCTCTGTCTGACCGCATCACATGCATTTTCAAACGTACACACACGTACAGGAATATCTGGACCACGGCCAATCAGAGGGGGGGCGGAATCCGCCCTTCACTATCTCTGATTGGTTTAGACCACGATATGGGTCTAATGTGTGCCTGTTGTTGAACAACAGGGAGACTTTAAGAGTCACAGAGTTTCGTTTTTTTTCCCCCTCGAACGGCTGGTCGCACCGGTGCAACCTTTGATTTTTTTTAGTCGCACCATTGAGAAATTAGGTCGCACTCTAGAGCCCTGCTTTACCACTTCTCATTTGATGTACGGCATTTCTGTGGCTGGCCACTTTATTTCCATTCTTCAAACTTGCCCACTTGTTTGTGCTTTTGCAGAAGAACACAAAATTTCTGCTTGGGAGAGACCTTGATTATGCAGGATGACCACTTTCTGTCTTGTCATTGTGCTTATTTTTGCCATGGTTTCTGATTTATAGGTTAAACCGCCACATCTACAGCAACCTCACCTTTTTAGTACGGTTCTAATTTGCCCAGTTTTATTTCCTCTACACAGCTGTTTCACTTTCAGTTAATCTACTTTGGTTCAACCTACACATTATGTCACTGATCATACGTACCTCTATTATTTTCACATTATATATTAATGACGATATTTGAAACGTCGAAATATGCACATTAATATTGTCATACTAATCGAAAAGACATAAAATAACTTTGTAAAGACAAATATTTTTCTGGACAATTTAAAGTGCCTAAAACTTTTAACAGTACTGTATATCAGACAGAAATACACTAGATGAATACAAACTCCCAACCACCACAATAAAATAAAGTCTATGAGACAAAAATCTGCATTAGTTGCCACAAAGCAATTGTTTAGTGAATTTAAATTCCCATACTCTTGGCCTTCTTATCATAGAGTGAAAATTGGTACCACCAAAGTCTCATTTTTAAGTGAAACACAGATCCTTACTTTTTAACTGAATCTCCTGCAAACATCATCTCTGCCCTCAAGGAGGTCAGATATATGAGAAGTTTTCCTCTTAAGACTGTGTTTGCCATATTTACCGCTCCAACTTGTAAAACTGATTGATTATTCAGAATTAAATTGTATTTATACTCTGGGAAACACTTGCAGTTCTCATCAAGTTTTTGGAAGATCTTTTGAATTTTAGCTTATTCATGAATTTCACACCTCTTCGTACAAGGGCGTTACAACTATTACAACATCAATGCATTGCAGAAAACCAACATAACCCAGAAAAAACGTCAAAAAATAACTAGTTGTATTATTTAATTTACTTTATCATGAATTTCATACCTATTGATATCTGGCCTTACAACAGCTAAAACATTAAAGAATGGCAGAATAGCCAAATAAACTAAGAAAAAAGGCAAAAAAAAAATAGTAGTATTATTTAACACTCTTAAATGATTACATCACAAAAAACTTACAAAAAAATATAGATGCCAGTGTTTTTAAGCTTGTTAGTCAATGCTTTCATTGGACTAAAGAAAGACTCACGCTAAGTAAGTAAGAAAAGTATTTCTTAAAGCATCAGGTGCCTAAAGATGTGCAGTGGCTTTATATAATTTGTGTACACTGAAAATGATTGCAACCAATTACATTTTTCCAGCAGAATGCCAACAGGGAACAAATTCTACCTGTCCTCCATGCTAGCGAACTCTTTTGGGGCCCACACTACAGCTTCAACACAACAAGATTTAGCACACACTAAAATGTTGATGTGACAACAGCCATACTCGTATAATAAAAAAACTTCTGTTAAACAGAAACATACACTGATAGAGCACCGAAACACCATGCAGAAAATTCCGGGTCAAAATTTGAATTGAGTTGCCTAAAGTTGTGAGGCAGGAATGCTAACTATTTCACCAACATACTGCCCTCTTACTTTTCAAAGATTTTTCTTTTTAATTTGAATTCCTGTAAATAACTTTTGATGTTTACATTGTACTTGTTCTGTTATAGCTTTGTTCGTGCAATGATATTATTTCTTTTATATGGTAAACTAGCTGATTACCTACTGGCTTCGCTCACTGAGTGCAAGGGTAAAAAATAAAATGTAGTATATAAATTATTAAACAGTAAAACATTAACATGTAAGAAGTAAAGATACATTGAGCAGTACTGGAGTGCTTTCAGGTAAAGTACATTTTAAAGGTGCTATAACACAACAGGTAAGCAGTACTAACAGCAGCTTAAATGTATTTGGATCATCTCTCGGTAGCAGATCCCTTGTGAAAGGCGCTACACAACCAATGTGGTATAGAAATAACATTTTCTATGCGATCCTGCAAATTTCTGCCCGACAACGTTGCACTACGTGCCTGTGATTTAAGAGAAAAATTTTTCTGAGAAACGTGGACGCTGCCGTTTCGTGCTTAACGGGCAGAAGTTCCAAACAATTCCCAAGTCCAATACTTTACATGAAGAGGTCGGTACATCTTCTTAAAAGAATGCATCACAAAAGTAACCTTGAATGTTGCGGGGTTTTAGTGAGCTGAAATCACCTTAAGGGACAGCAAGAAGTCATGCAGCGCAATTTACAAAGAGAGTTTTGCTTCGATGGCGCCGATCACACTTATTCGCAAAGATTTCTACTCCCCCAGGAGCCGACGGGGCACTCGAAGTGTCACAAACAGTGCGGGAAGCGAGGATGCCGCCTGAAACTGCGAAGCTCTCGACCAGGCGGAGCAGCCCGAGATTCCGCACCTCCAAGTGTCCACTTTGTTCTCACGATCCCTCATGGCTGAAGGCGGTCTCGTCTTCACATTCTTTACAGCTCGGCGCATTTAAAAAGTAGAAAGACGCAAAGCTGTTTTCCTCATCTCTTGTACTATCAAGTACTGACAATTAAAAAAAAAAGTTATAATGTGGCAGTTTCCACAACAGTCACATGGGCAAATAAATAAAACTTCTTTATCAGAATGCGCCTGACGGCGGAGGGCTGGGAGAGGGTGACGCAAGGTGCACTTCTATGGGACAGATCGGCGTGTTTGCGTTTACTGCTTTTCAATAACAGTAAAATAAGTCTCACACAAGTAACAACAATTCGTAAAGACGATATAAAAATGGCATCCACAAACGAAGTGATTAGTTCCTGTATTATAATATGTTCTGTGGTCATATGTAATTTCCGTTTCGCGTGGTCATACATAACTTCTGTTTCAAACGCAAAAAGAATTTTATATATATATAGATCTATATATAAAATTCACTAAGGCAAGACAACCATGGAAAGCATGCCGGAAGGGGCGTGGATTCACTAAGCCGCAGACAAGTAAGACACCTATGGCACACACAGGAAGGAGCCACGCCCACCAACTCCAAGACCATTGGATACGACAACAACACGCAGAGCTACACCCACCAACTCGGACGCGAAAACACAGAAAAAAAGGCGTCATTTATATTTGTCTGTCGTAGAGGCCACATGCACCTCCGAGCCACGTTTACTGTTCATAGAGGCATGTTTCTCGCGGCGGTGAATCGCCATATGCAGCCCGTAAAACGGTTTGCGAGAGGTATCCCATGGAATCCTTAAAACAATCCTTTAAACCCGAGGTTAAAACACAATGAAGTAAGCAGTCTTTAAAAACTGAGTTTTCGGTTACGACGCACGACCGCGTGCACCATGGCAAACTGTTTTACACGCTACATACAGCAATTCGCATCTGCGACAAACATGCGTCTTCTTCACTCACGGACAATTATATGTTGCTCTCTCCAGAGTTCCATCTTTTCATTCACTTTCTGTTGTATCCTCAAACCCTCCCTTTTTAAACAACTGTGTCTTTCCAGAAGTGTTCAACCATCAATAAATAATTATGCGGCGTTTGTTATGCCGCGGGATAACTATTGTGTTGTATTTTGCTCTCTCCAGAGTTCCATCTTTTCATTCACTTACTGTTGTATTCTCACACCAACCCGTTTTAGACAACCGTGTCTTTCCAGAAGTGTTTAGCACTCAATAAATAATTATGCATTAGATTGAGTGTGTGTCTACCCGGCGCAGAGAGGTGTGGGTAAGCCGTTGAACCCCAATCGGGTTGCAAACCGTGGAATTCCCACTAAGTGCGACTCATACGGTCCCACTGGTTACGTCCCTACCCTGTGTACACACCCCCTTCCCTACTACCGTGGTCCAGTGCCTTGGTGGATTATATATAGAAAAGCAGCCAAAACCGCACAAAGCCATGAAAAGTCTACGTGAGTCACAGATGCATCTGGACTGTGCAAAGGCGACAACAACTCAAGTGAACGAGAAATCAGCAGACTTGCATGACAGAGGGAGTGGAATGGACGTCCTTCTCCTCTCCTCCCGTTCCACCCTTCGCGTCTCAGCGCCGTGCACCCCCATCCCTCCGTCTGGCAGGAGAAGGCGCGATGGGGGTCCGCCAGTTTTCAGTCACGGACGATTGTGTGTTGGTTCGTTCTGTGCATTGTTACAATGTTGCTTTTCTTGCTGATTTATTACATTACCGATTTTTCAAATGTTCATTTTCTCCCTGTGCTTAAAAATCATTAAAAAACCAGCCTGATTATGCGGCGTACGGTACGCCGTGGGTTGGCCAGTATATACACTGCTCAAAAAAATTAAAGGAACACTTTTTTTATTGGGCCTGGCATGAAATCAATTAAACCTGTCTGATAATTTTCTGGTTGGTTAAGCAGTTGAGGTCATTGTTAATCACTTTCAGCTGTATTGGTGTTCATGGACTTAACGACAGGTGCACTAAAGTGGCAAAAATTAGAAAACCCTCAAAACAGGGCTGGTTTTACATGTCAAGGTCATTTCAAGTTTCTCCCTCTTGATCTTTTTTGGCTG
Organism: Polypterus senegalus; assembly: GCF_016835505.1. Classification (NCBI taxonomy): domain Eukaryota; kingdom Metazoa; phylum Chordata; class Cladistia; order Polypteriformes; family Polypteridae; genus Polypterus; species Polypterus senegalus. The sequence continues at coordinate 73,989,530 of NC_053166.1, read as the reverse complement.
GTTTTCCCCTTGTGCTAGTTTTGGCTTGAGTAATTATCTCTACTGGCAGTATGAGGCGATTCCTTAACCCTACAGAAGTTGCACAGGTTGTCCAACTTCTCCAGGATGGCACATCCACACATGCTGCAGCAAGAAGGTTTAATGTGTCTCCCAGCACAATCTCCAGAACATGGAGATTTCAGGAGACTGGCTGTTATTCTCGGAGAGCTGGACAGGGCCGTAGAAGGTCCTCAACCCATCAGCAGGACCGATACCTGCTCCTTTGTGCAAGGCGGAACAGGCTGAGCACTGCTTGTGCCCTACAGAATGACCTCCAGAGGGCCACTGGTGTGAATGTCTCTACCCAAACAATCAGAAACAGACTTCATGAAGATGGCCTGAGGGCCCGACATCCTGTAGTGGGCCCTGTGCTCACTGCCCAGCACCGTGGAGCTCGACTGGCATTTGCTCAAGAACACCAGAATTGGAAAGTCCGCCACTGGCGCCCTCTGTACTTTTTACAGACGAGAGCAGGTTCACCCTGAGCAGCTGTGATAGACGTGAAAGAGTCTGGAGAAGACAAGGAGAACGATATGCTGCCTGCAACGTCGTTCAACATGACAGGTTTGGTGGTGGGTCAGTGATGGTCTGGGGAGGCATATCCATGGAGGGATGCACAGACATCTACTGCATAGGAAATGGTGCTCTGACTGCCATAAGGTATCGAGATGAAATCCTTGAACCTATTGTCAGACCCTACGCTGGTGCAGTAGGTCCTGGTTTCCTCCTAATGCACGACAATGCTCGGCCTCATGTGGTAAGAGTATGCAGGCAGTACCTGGAGGATGAAGGAATTGAAACAATTGAATGGCCTTCACGATCCCCTGACTTAAACCCAATAGAACATCTGTGGGACATTATGTTTCGTCCATTAGGCGCCAGGTTGCTCCTCAGACTGTACAACAGCTCAGGGATGCCCTCATACAGATCTGGGAGGAAATGCCACAAGACACCATCCGTCGTCTCATTAGGAGCATGCCCCGACGTTGTCAAGCATGCATACAAGCTCGTGGGGGCAACACAAGATACTGAAAAGCATTTTGAGTAGCAGAAATTAAGTTATTGAAAAAATGGACTAGCCTGCCAAATCTTCATTTCACTCTGATTTTAGGGTGTCTACACAATTGAGCCCTCTGTAGGCAGAAAAATTTTATTTCCATTTAAAGACTTGGCATCCTTTTGTTCCTAAGACATTGCCCTGCCAGTTATTTGTATAGATATCCAACTTCATATTGAGATCTGATGTATCTAATGTTTTTTTTTATTTTTTGTGAACAGTGTATATACATATACATACATACATACATACATACATACATATATATATATATATATGTATAATATATACATATATATATATATATATATATATATATATATATATATATATATATATACATATATATATACATACATATATATATATATATATACATACATATATATATATATATATATATACATACATATATATATACATACATATATATATATACATATATATATACACACATATATATATATACATATATATACATACATATATATATACATATATATACATACATATATATACATACATATACATACATATACATACATATATATATACTGTAAAGGACCGAGGAGACAGTAGCAAGGTTTGGGGTTTTCCGGCCCCGTATATTGTAAATTACAACAAAAAACTGGTCAAAAATTATAAACAAACAGTTCATAATGCGCGACGCCGACTCCTGGCGCGCGCCATTTTATTGGGGAGGAGCCGGAAGTGGAGGGATGCCGGAAGGACCGCAAGGGAGGATGGGAAGGATGACGCCAGGGCAAGATGGCGGAGGAAGGGCGGAAGTATCGCGACTGCGGTCAATCCAGGCCTATGGTGCAGGAAGCAGAGGGAGAAAGTTAATACCCCGCCATTCCCTGGCGGCGAATGGTTTCCCAGGTGGTATCGAATCAATCCGCTGCCTCCTACTCGCGTGCGTGACACGATCCCCCTTAGCCCAGGACCGTCAGGTCGGGCGGACCTAACCGAGAGGTCGTGAATACGAGAGAGGGCATCGGCATTGGCCTGAAGGGTGCCCCGCGATAAGTGACAGTGAACTTATACGGCTGTAAGTCCAGGAACCACCTGGTGACCCGCGGATTCACTCTTTGTGTAGGGACATCCACTGAAGTGCAGCGTGATCAGTCACCAGAGCGAATTCGACCCAGCAGGTAGTAACGGAGGTGGGTCACTGCCCACTTAATGGCCAAGGCCTCCCTCTCCACTGCCGCGTGCGGGTCTCCGGTCCATCAGTTTCCGCTAAGGTACATCACAGGGTGCTCGACACCATCGACGCTTTGGCTCAGCACGGCACCCAGGCCTGTGTCCGCGTCGGTCTGGAGAATAAACGGGAGCCCAAAATCGGGCGTCCGTAACACAGGTGCCGACGTTAGGGCCTTCTTTAGGTCACTGAACGCGTGTTCTGCTTTGTCGGTCCACACCACGATAGGGGCGCCCTTTTTGTCAGGTCAGTCAAGGGTGCTGCTCTTCGAGAAACGGGAACAAACCGGCGGTAGTAACCCGCAAGCCCCAAGAAAGCCTGCACCTGTTTCTTGGTACTCGGACGGGGCCATTCTAAGATGTCTTTAACTTTGGAGCTCTGTGGCGCACCTGTCCTTGTCCCACGAGGTAGCCTAAATATTTGGCCTCCTTTAATCCAAAAACACTTCCGGGGTTTATGCGGAGGCCGGCTTTAGCCAGTGTTCGGAGGACAGCTGCGACCTGCAGTAGATGCTCCTCCCAGGTGCCGGAATAGATGACAACGTCATCCAGGTAGGCGGCGCTATAGGACTGGTGGGGCTTCAGCACTCTATCTACCAGGCGTTGGAAGGTCGCCGGGCCCCGTGCAGCCCAAATGGGAGGACCTTGTACTGCCAGTGCCCGCTAGGGGTGCTAAAGGCCGTTTTCTCCTTTGCGGATGCCGTTAAAGGAATTTGCCAATACCCTTTTGTCATGTCAAGGGTAGTCAGATATCGAGCCGCACTCCAGCCGCCAAGGAGGTCGCCAATGCGGGGCATGGGGTAGGCATCGAACTTGGAGATCTGATTCAGCCGTCTAAAGTCATTACAGAACCTCCAGGAGCCGTCTGGCTTGGAGACGAGGACAATAGGGCTGGACCAGGGACTATGGCTCTCTTCAATTATGTCCATGTCCAACATACGCTTTCACCTCCAGTTCGACCTCTGCGCGTTTTGCCCTCCGGAGTCGGTAGGGCCTCTCGGACGATTACCCCGGCTCCGTGACTATATCGTGCTCAATCAGCGGTCCGCCGGGTGACTCGCTCACTACCTCGGGATGGCTCGGAGTGTTTGGGCTAACTCCTGCCGCTGCTTGGGGTCAGCTCTTCGCCGAGGTTAAGGGCAGTTGTGCTTGCAAAAGGGAGAGTGACCTACGGGAGCTGGGAGCTCCTCTCTATCTCTCAGGGCTTTAACAGGTTGACATGATAGATCCTCTCACTCGGTCGACGCATTGGGCTGTTTCACCAAATAGTCGACGAGTCCTTTCTCTCCTTAACCTCGTAAGGCCCTTGCCAGTGAGCGAGCAGCTTCGAAAGTGGGAGGTCGGGCGAGCACCATAACTTCGGTCCCGGGCGGAACTCCCTGAGGACGGAGTTGCGGTTGTAACACCGGGCCTGCGCTGCTTGCGCACGAGTCACGTGCTCTTTTAGGAGGGGCCTGATCTTTGTGAGTCGGTCGCGCAGTTGCGCACGCATCCAAAATGTTAGAGGAGGGAAGAGCCTCGCCTCCCAGCCTTCTTTTAGGATGTCGAGGATTCCCCGGGTTGTCGCCGTATAGTAATTCAAAGGGGAGAAGCCTGTAGAGGCCTGGGGTACCTCCCGGTAGGCAAAAGCACGAGCGGGAGGAGCTGGTCCCAGTTCCTGCCGTCAGCGCTGACTACCTTGCGGAGCATCTGCTTAAGCGTCTGATTAAACCGTTCTACCAACCCGTCAGTTTGCGGGTGATAGACTGACGCTTTCCGGTGCTTTATCTGCAGTAATTTGGCTACCTCCTTGAACGTATCCGAAGTGAAGGCGTACCCTGGTCCGTGAGGACCTCCTTGGGTATGCCCACGCGTGAAAACAAATTAACCAGTTCCCGCGATGCTTTTAGTATTAGCGAGCGCAGGGGAACCGCCTCTGGGTACCGGGTGGCATAGTCCACCATGACTAGGATATACTTGTGGCCACGGGTTGAGGGCTCCAGGGTCCCACCAAATCGACCCCTATCCTTTCAAAGGGATGTCCACGAGGGGAATAGGGACTAGAGGAGCACGGTCCCTCCTAGGAATCTGGCGGGTCTGGCACTCGGACAGGATTGACAGAACCGCCGGACCTCCTCATTGATCCCAGGCCAGTAAAAGCGGGCTTAATCCTCTCCAGTGTTTTTCGCCCCAGGTGGGCCTAGGAGGTGAGCATGTGCCAACTCGCATATCTCCCGCCGGAAGGTACGCTGAATTAGCAACAACTTCCGCACCTCGCCTCATGGGTAGCCACTTTCGGTACAACAGATCATTCTCAAGGACAAAGAAGGGTTCCCGCGGTGTGGATCCGTCCGCTGTTGAGCTGTTAGGCAGAACGACGCATTCGGGCAAAGCGCAGGGAGTCATCATTCCACTGCTCCCTCTTAAAGGAGGCCGGCGTGGACCGAAATTGATGGTCCAGGCCGCCGAGGGTCTTGGGGCCTGGGCCGGGAAGAGTTCCTGGCTAGTCCCTTCTCCGGCGGAATCTTCGGGTCAAGGTCCGTAGCCACGAAAGGTCCCCGAGACACCAGCGCCCATAGGGCCTGCCCTTGTGCACGGCGTGGAGGCCGCGGGAGGTGCCTTTTCCCCTCATAACAAGATCCAACGAGGCCCGGGAGGCGCGAATGGCTTACCGCTGATTCTTTTAGACCAGTCTTGTCCCAAATCACTGGGAAGGGGGTCAGGTAACACAGCGACCGCCATTTGATTGGTTCCCCTTCCAGGTGACATAGCAGTGAGCGAACGATATGACCTAGTCCCCCATGCACACAGGTGACCAACAAATGCTGTTTTAACCACTGTTGCGGTAAGACAAAACGGCGAGCAACAATGGTAATGTTGCTGCCGGAATCAAACAAAGCCACCACGGCGTGCCCATTTAGCAACACCACTCCCGTGATTCGACTCGCCAAGGGATGCGGCGGGTACAATACCTCTCCGATGATGTCCAGCTGCAGTCCATAGGCTCCGGGCGATGTGATGGGGCAGTTTGGCAGCAGGTGACGGTCTCGCCACACTTGAAACAGCGCGGCGGACCCGGCCTCTCTCTGGCTCTGGCTGGCGCTTCTGCAGCGCGTCGAGGGGGCTCGGGGGTGGCCGCCCGTCCCTGCGGTTCCCGCGAGCAGGCTTTTCTGACCCCCCAAGTCGGAGGACCGCCAACTGACGCTCCAGGACGTCGAGGAGGCCCGACATGTTCTGATAGGCGTGTCCCCGGACCTGCTGGGCGAGGGAACTGGGCATCGCATTGACCAGGCCTTCACAGGCCACCCGCTCGACCACTTTCCGCCCGTCGGGCTCTCTGGCCGTAGCCAGCGCCCATCTTGCCCCAGAACTCAACGCCTGGGCGCGAAGCTTTTCAGGGTCAAAGACCCAGTTCCGCCATTCGGCCGCCTGCTGGCCCGGGCTAATGCCGTAGCGGGCCAGTATTTCGGGCTTGAGGAGGTCGTAATTAGCGCCTCCTCCTCAGGGAGGTCATAATAGGCCCGCAGCGCTGGTCCCTTCAGGTATGGCGCCAGGATGGACGCCCACTCGGACCGCTGCCACTCGTTCCGGGTGGCCGTCCTCTCAAACATGCCCAGGTACGCATCGACGTCCTCCGAAGGGCCCCCATCGGAACCAAAGGAGGAGGCGGCTGCCTGGGCGGGTCTGGTCTCGCCCGTTGGGCTTCCACTAACCTGGCCTCGTGGCCTCCAGCTCCCGGTGGTGGCGGCTTGCGCTGCTGCGCCTGGAGCTGGTCATTCATTCCTGCAGCACGTGTTGAGGTCCTGTCCCTCCGTCATTCCGGGATCTCTATCCTGCCGACTACGCCACTTGTAAAGGACCGAGGAGACAGTAGCAAGGGTTGGGGTTTTCCGGCCCCGTATATTGTAAATTCAACAAAAAAAGCTGGTCAAAATTATAAACAAACAGTTCATAATGCGCGACGCCGACTCCTGGCGTCGCGGCCATTTTATTGGGGAGGAGCCGGAAGTGGAGGGATGCCGGGAAGGACCGCAAGGGAGGATGGGAAGGATGACGTCAGGGCAAGATGGCGGAGGAAGGGCGGAAGTATCGCACTGCGGTCAATCCAGGCCTATGGTGCAGGAAGCAGAGGGAGAAAGTTAATACCCCGCCATTCCCTGGCGGCGAATGGTTTCCCAGGTGGTATCGAATCAATCCGCGGCCTCCTACTCGCGCGTGCGTGACAATACATACATATATATACATACATACACACACACACACACACACACACACACACAAGGGCGGCACGGTGGCGCAGTGGTAGCGCTGCTGCCTCGCGGATTAGGAGACCCGGTTCACTTCCCGGTCCTCCCTGCGGAGTTTGCATGTTCTCCCGTGTTCGCGGGTTTCCTCCGGCGCCCGGTTTCCTCCCACAATCCAAAGACATGCAGGTTAGGTGGATTGGCGATTCTAAATTGGCCCTAGTGTGTGCTTGGTGTGTGGGTGTGTTTGTGTGTGTCCTGCGGTGGGGTTGGCACCCTGCCCTGGATTGGTTCCTGCCTTGTGCCCTGTGTTGGCTGGGATTGGCTCCAGCAGAACCCCGTGACCCTGTATTTGGATTCAGCGGGTTAGAAAATGGATGGATGGATATATACACATACAGTGGTGTGAAAAACTATTTGCCCCCTTCCTAATTTCTTATTCTTTTACATGTTTGTCACACAAAATGTTTCTGATCATCAAACACATTTAACCATTAGTCAAATATAACACAAGTAAACACAAAATGCAGTTTTTAAATGATGGTTTTTATTTAGGGAGATAAAAAATCCAAACCTACATGGCCCTGTGTGAAAAAGTAATTGCCCCCTTGTTAAAAAATAACCTGGCCCTGTGTGAAAAAGTAATTGCCCCCTTGTTAAAAAATAACCTAACTGTGGTGTATCACACCTGAGTTCAATTTCATAGCCACCCCCAGGCCTGATTACTGCCACACCTGTTTCAATCAAGAAATCACTTAGATAGGAGCTGCCTGACACAGAGAAGTAGACCAAAAGCACCTCAAAAGCTAGACATCATGTCAAGATCCAAAGAAATTCAGGAACAAACGAGAACAGAAGCAACTGAGATCTATCAGTCTGGTAAAGGTTATAAAGCCATTTCTAAAGCTTTGGGACTCCAGTGAACCACAGTGAGAGCCATTATCCACAAATGGCAAAAACATGGAACAGTGGTCAACCTTCCCAGGAGTGGCCGGCTGACCAAAATTACCCCAAGAGCGCAGAGACGACTCATCCGAGAGGTCACAAAAGACCCCAGGACAACATCTAAAGAACTGCAGGCCTCACTTGCCTCAATTAAGGTCAGTGTTCACGACTCCACCATAAGAAAGAGACTGGGCAAAAACGGCCTGCATGGCAGATTTCCAAGACGCAAACCACTGTTAAGCAAAAAGAACATTAGGGCTCGTCTCAATTTTGCTAAGAAACATCTCAATGATTGCCAAGACTTTTGGGAAAATACCTTGTGGACTGATGAGACAAAAGTTGAACTTTTTGGAAGGCAAATGTTCCGTTACATCTGCTGTAAAAGGAACACAGCATTTCAGAAAAAGAACATCATACCAACAGTAAAATATGGTGGTGGTAGTGTGATGGTCTGGGGTTGTTTTGCTGCTTCAGGACCTGGAAGAATTGCTGTGATAGATGGAACCATGAATTCTACTGTCTACCAAAAATTTTTAATAAATTTGCAAAAACCTCAAGTAAACTTTTTTCACGTTGTCATTATGGGGTGTTGTTTGTAGAATTCTAAGGGAAAAAATGATTTTAATCCATTTTGGAATAAGGCTGTAACATAACAAAATGCAGAAAAAGTGATGCGCTGTGAATACTTTCCAGATGCACTGTACAGAAGCATTGACTCAATTGGGAAAAATGGGGTTAGATTTTAAAGAGACACAAGCTCAGGGACCGGGTAGGGAAAGGAATTTGTGGAGGAGGTCAGGCAGACACACTAGCTCTCATCTCTCGTGGCTATGAAGTGATCCTTTTACAGTTATATTTACAGAAACCTTGCTACGACTTTTACTTCCCTCTATAATCAAGTCTCATCATCTTATAGGTCATAAGTACCTGCAGAAAGGCCAATCGGACAAACTCACTAAACCATCCAATAGGTAATATTGACAGGTGGTGTGTACAAAAGGCAAACCCTTAATTGGTGTGAGCTGAAGACCCGCACTTACTGGGAACTCATCATTCATGGGAAATAATTTCAAGCCCCAGTCCCTTCATGAAAGTGATTCAACAGCTTACGCATGCTTCAGTTGGTGGGTAGATTCACACTGATCCACTCAGTGCAGCGAGCATGCAGCACTGGCATCACAGACCTGTTATTTCAAGCTCACATTTTTCAGCTGTGCAATAGGTCTCTATGAATTTTTACGATGTGTGTGACCGCAAACAGGCACAACTAGACTGTGGGAGCTATGAAACGAGTTACACTTTTGTAATTGCAGAAAAACTCACGGGAAAAGAATCCATGAATAACAAGGATTTACTATTTTATAGTAAATAAAAATGTGCCACGTGCTCTTGACGTGCAAGATATATTTAACATGCATTTTTTTGGTTCATAATGTGTCGTAACATTAAAATTACCCATAAATAACAATTAGCAAAAAAATTCTACTGGCCAAAGTAATGGCTGCAGTATAATGTGAAGTCTGAATTTTGATAAAAAGAATTTATTTTATAGAGTTATTAATTAACTAGCAAAATACCCACGCTTCGCAGCGGCGAAGTACTGCCCTAAAAGTTTTATTAAGAAGAAAATTAAACCTATTTAAACAGAGGGAAAATATACAAATAATTATTTGTTAAGGATCTCTTTGTATAGCACATTTTGAGTTCGGCCCTCCGGTTGTAATATGAGTAAGCTGTGTGCTGAGCTTACTCTTAAGCATGCAATGTACAGTTGGCCATGTGAAAAGCAATCTTGTCTCAAATCTCACAGCTTGGATTGCTGCTGTCATAATCGGTTTGAGTTTCATGGTTTGTTTTAATTGCGACAGTATTTGTAGGACTTGTGTTGAAGTGACATTCAGCATCTGTCAAGCATTGTAAGTATACAACCAGTTTCATTGATAACTTCACATCCAGCTTTTGAGAGTTTAAACATTCATAAACATCAAAGTGTCCACTACTGAAATCGTCACCTGTGAATCTAAGATGTTTAAGAGGCATTGGCGGTTGTCCAAAGGTGTAAAATATTTGGCCATTTCGGTACACTTGAAAGCTTATAACCGAACAATTCAGCGGCAGCCATCAACTCACATGCAGATGCATAGGTGAAGGGCTTAAGCATTTCACTCTTAGTGCTCCTGTGTAGTATAATTATCTCCTGTACCATCAGTCCACACCTTGAACCTGTCCCAGTCATTCAATACATAAGACACAATGTTCCTCCGGATATCAAGAGTGAGCCTGATATGGCCGTACAATATGTACCAAAGAGAATGGAAAAGGTAGGTGCCATCTCTAGGCATGGAAACCACTCAGTTAAGTGACAGTTGTTTGATCGATGGTGATCACCTCGATAGACATGTTAATGCGGGTACGGTTGGAATGATAAAGGAAATGGGTATCTGAACAATGTACAGTAAGTCTAAAATACCTACAAAATAACTATAATCGTAATAAATGAACAATAAAACAGAGGAGAAGCCGTGGATTAAATAAAAAGGCTGTAGTTATCAGCGGGGAGACGTGAATCCCGTGGTGAAGCAAGGAAGGGAATGTAGAGACGGACGGCCTTATATAGGAAGGCAGCCAACAACGGGAGGCGTTGGGATGGGGACCCAACGCCGCCTCACGGTGACCGAGCTGCAGGCTATGGACGTATATATGTACGTAAGTAGGATTCAGTTAGCGTTGGGAACCCGCACAAATTTCTTGAAGATGGGCCCATAAGTAACAAAGACTGTTGAAAAGTTCAATATGGCGGCCGACAGTGGCATCATACTACCAAAATAAGTACAAAATTTCAACCTTCTACCTACATGGGAAGTTGGAAAATTAGTGACGTTGGAAAGTTCAATATGGCGGCCGACAGTGGCGTCATACCATCGAAATAAGTACATACATCGGTTTTGGTTAGCGCAGGGAAGCTGCCTACCAAATTTCGTGAAGATGGGGCCATAAATAAGAAAGTTCAACATGGCGGAAGTTGTCGACTGTTATCGACCGTTACATGTAGAATTTCGAAATGAAACCTGCTTAACTTTTGTAAGTAAGCTGTAAGGAATAAGCCTGCCAAATTTCAGCCTTCTAACTACACGGGAAGTTGGAGAATTAGTGATGAGTCAGTGAGGGCTATGCCTTTTATTAGTATAGATGCAGGACCAGGTACACTACAATGAAATAGACAAGAAAATATTTACAGAGAAAGTTAGATCTCTTAACCAATATTATAGAAAATAATAGGGAGCTACGCCCCCTGCTCACTTCGCTCGCCAACCCCTGTTTTTGGTTTTTTACGATATTTTTTTTCTTTGAATTGTTTCTGCTTCATTAGTTTTCCTTTTATTTTACAACTTTGGTAAAAACAATATTTGGAATTATTTTTTCTTCAAGATCGCATTGAATTTTGATTCCGTTTTTGGACTTACATCGTAACAATGCAACGTATATCTGTCCATGAGTGAATATCATTTTTGTCTCTTATAAATAAACCAACTTTTTCGAATGTTTGTCCCTGTGATTTGTTAATTGTCATAGCAAATGCTATTCTAATGGGGAATTGTAAACTCTAAACAAATCCAAATATTATGTGACATCATCTACTATTAAAATCTACTCCGTACTTCTAAAATTTTTATTTTTATACTGTATTGAGGATTTGTTCTGTTCCGTGTATTGTACTGTATTGTATTGACCCCCATCTTTTTGACAGCAACTGCACACCCAACCTACCTGGAAAAGGGTCTCTCTTTGAACTGCCTTTCACAAGGTTTCTTCCATTATTTCCCTACAGGGGTTTTTTTGGGAGTTTTTTCTTGTCTTCTTAGAGAGTCAAGGCTGGGAGGCTGTCAAGACGCAGGGCCTGTTAAAACCCATTGCAGAACTTTTTGTGTGATTTTGGGTTAAACATACAAACAAAAAAATTGTACTGTATTGTTTTAATACGAATGGCATATCAAGGTTTCCTTTGGTGTCCAATGTTATTCGTGGTATATGTACTACATTACCCTTATTGTCGCCTGTTAAAATTTTACATGATAGAATCGTTTGACCAATTTTTTAATACAACTAATCTTGTTCCACTGCATAGTCCATCACTCATACATACATTATGAAATAACATTACGATGCATCCTTCTTTTAACAGTAATTTAGCCGGTGGGAGACCGAACGGTGTTAATGTTTGTAGATATTCTATGGGATATTGCAGGTTGATGTTTTCATCTTCTGCACCATCACCACCAACTGCTTCAGCAGAGTCTATCGATATGCACTTAATCAATTTTCCTTGTAACCGATCGACGATTTTTGCATTAATTCATTTGACTTCATTTCTCGCTGCTAGGATTGCACGTGTACTCCTTTCTTCTGTTGATAATCCTAAGGGATAAAATTCGTCAATGAGATTTTTACATAAGTCTTCTAATATTTCGAAATTTTGAATTTTAAAGTTGCCAATGTCTAATAGCCAGTTCGCAAAATCATTCAAATTTTTATTTGCTCGCATATTTTTATTTAATTTTAATTGTTGGAATAAAGACCATAAAGGTCTACTCTTCAGGCATGCATTGTAAATCTGCTTTCGGCCTCCTTTCTTGACCACTGGTAGAACTTGTCTGAAGTTGCCTCCCAGTATAACGGTTTTTCAGATCCAAAAACATCCCTAAATGTTTTGTCAATTACATTTAATATTGTTTGTGGGATCATGGATGCTTCGTCCCAAACAAAAATTTAATTATGTTGCATTTCTTGTTTCCTCTTCTTTTTCCAGTTCAATGTAACATTTTCATCTGTGATATTTAAAGCTAAGTTAAAACATTTTGTGAGCTGTTTTACCGTATGGCAGAAGAACTGCTGCTATACTTGTCCATGCTATCGATGTAATGTTTTTGAATAGCTGTTTGCAATAATGGAGTAAACATTTATACAAAAATGTTTTCCTTGTTCAGCCTGGTCCATCTATGAAGAATAATCACCATTTAATTTCTCCGAGGACACTTTTTTGAATTGTGTCAAAAATGGATCTTTGATCATCGTTTAATTGTGCATACATTTCCTGACATTTTTCTATGGTCTTCCACTGTTACATCTTCGTCTGCTTTTATCTCTTTCATTACCTCTGATTCGTTAATTTCTTGTGGAAGTCCAAATTGTTGCATTGTTAAATCTTCTGCTTCTAACAATTCTTTGATGATTGAAAGAGCCGTTTGTTCATTTGACTTTTTGGATAATGGTCCTTTGAACGCTTCCCATAATTGTAAAGCATCAACATCCCCTGTCATAATGAAGTATACGAAGAAGTGTCTTAATTTGTCAGGCATCATTACAGACATGGTATTAGACATCATTTCATACATAGAGTCGTCCGATTTACATAATCCAGGTGTTCAAGCGGATTCTTGAAAGGTACTGTACTTATTTTCATCTATAGTTAGAACATCTCTATATGACGTTGCTCCTTTTGATTCTCGTAACAACAATTTTAAATGAAACTGTTCGCTATCTTTTGGTGATACAATATTTAATCGTGCAACACTTTTGCGATTATTTTTTCTTGGATTCTATATTCCTTTTTGTTTTTGCCACATGTAATGTTGAGGAATTTGCACATACGTATATGCCTTTGCATTTACGTCTTTTTTATTTAGTTCAAAATAAGCCAATAATTTAGTTTTTTTTTTTGGTTTTTGCTACTTGTAAAGCATCTGCTTCTTCACCTTCTTTAAATTGAACCATATTCTGTCCTGGTAAATGAATCGGTAATAATTCTACAGAATGACTTCAATCATGCATTGATAATTCCATTAAATGCCACCCGCTTTCCACTGCACTAACGTATCGAGTCTCTATGTATGCTTGAACTTCGTCCTGTGCTTGTTCTTTTGATAATGTTACGCGTACTCTATTGTGCCCTTTATGAATGTACATATAGATGTACTTAATATTCATCACTGATACACAATACTCGACAATAATATGACAATCAAATCTTTTTAGCAAATACGGGTTATATAGTACAATTATTGATCATCAGAATTTTTCCATCTTTCTTTCCGTGATAAGTGACAATAATCTGGAAATTGCCAGCCTTAGTCATATCTGTTGTTTAAAAAAAATTTCCAAAAGCTTTCGTTCAAACACTTTTTTTTTTTTGAGTCCCAACATGCTGAATCTCTTAAATGAGGTCTGTGAGACATGTGCTTAATGACTTTGTACCATAATTCAGGATTGGTTTCTGTTTGGAATTTCAGCACAGACAAAATGACCTACATCATCAGCAGTTATTTTTTTTAGTAAATTAACCAATAAATGCATGTGAGGTAAACCCTGTTTTTGAAATTCGATCGTGTAAATGTATGCTTGGATTTTACCGAACATTTTGAGTTCTTTCAATAAAATTAAGACTTTCTGATAAAACAAGCCATTTACGAAACTTGGAATATCCAGAGCTGATGTAGCTGGTGGCATTGATTTCAAGAATCTCCAGATTTCTGGCCATTGTGGATTGCACGTCATTGTAATGAATAAATCTGGCCGACCAATAGTTCTGGATATTGCCATTGCATCATGATATAACTGTTGCAATACTCTTGGACTACCTTGATATGATGATGGTAATATTACTGCTTTACCTACTTTGAATTTGTCTGAACTATTGATATTTGAATTTTGAACGTGATCAATGAGTCCTTGCATATGTTCCATTTTAAGTTTTGCTTGATCCGATTTAATGAAGAAAGCACGATTAGCTTCGACTTTTAGATACGCATTAATAATGTAATGCGTTAGACGTTGAGATGGCAGAAGTGGGTTAAATACACTGGAACGTATCGCTAATTTTGGCCCGAAATATTGTGTTGGTGTTATTCGTTTTTCTGAATTTGTGTGTTTCATTTTGTATGACCATCCTGTTTCTCCATCTGGGAAAAGCAAGGGAAAGAGTAATGGATCGGAATGTGGTGAATTATTAGACAGAAATGTCGATTCATGTTCTGCTTTCGGATAAACACGAATATCTATTCTGTTTTTGATAATTCCGTCTTTCGAAACTATTATCGCTGATAACTCATCCCATGTTGGTTTATTATATATGCATGCATGATCTTTCTGATTCATATAGAAATCCAAGAAAACTTCTTTGTCGGTGTTTTACAGATAGATCCATTATTGACTGTATAATTTCTAATACGTCCAATCATTTAATAACTCTTTCGATTCTATGTTGCATCGCTTCTCTGTGATCATAAATATACACCTGCCAGTATTGTGGTTTCTTCGAAATTAAACTTGTTGCTGGACCCCAGATTCTCATAGCGTATGGTCCATTATTGTGTAAATATACGTTTTGCACATTGAATGATGCAAATACAAAAAGATTATTGTAGATGCGAATATTTTGCCTGTAGTGTTTGTGGATTTCACTTTCCCCAAACATCAAATCTTTTAATTCTCTTGGATACGCCTCCTCATTGTGTATAAACACAACTTTTCCCTGATGGCAACACGAATTAGACGATCTACAAGTCTCTGACTTGAACTTCATAGCCTTACAATTTTTACATACTTCTGACATATCACCAGTGTCCATATATTCAATCTCTATTTGCCTTTCCGTTATTTCCCCAAGTAATAATTCTCGATCTTTACTTCCTTTGTTTTGACACTCGTTTTTCTGTTTTCATATTCTGTATCATGTTCTGCAGGTGTTTTGCGTCTTTTGAATTCCACTGTTTTTATTATCTCTCACCTGCTCTGCATGTGTTTGGCCCCCTTGTTCTTTAACCTCTTTATGACGTTTTATTTTTTTTGTACTCTGTCTTTTATTTCTGACCTCGTTTTGTGCTGCTTTTTTTTCCCCAATGAAATCTGGTCCTTGGCGATTATTTTTCCCTTTTTCGAGTAATAATTTCCATTTGTTTGCGCCACAGCTATGTTTACTTTCTTTTTTTGATACTTTAAATTTTCTGCTTTCATATTCCTTACGTTTCTCTGCATTTGTATCGTGCCAACGTTTTTTTTGAGCCTTTCGAATTCCACTGCTTTCATAATCTCTAACCTGCTCTGCATCTGTATTGCACCAACGTTTTTGAACGTCTTTATGAAGTTCTACTTAGTCTTTTACTCTTTGTCTTTTAATTTGGAGCCCGATTAGAGGTGCTTTCCCCCAATTCCACTTGTTCTGGGCTGATTACTACATTCCTTATTGCCTGCATTTGCACCTAGATTATTCTTTTTTCCTTTTTTTTCTCTCCAACGCTTTTGGGTCTCTTTTCTCCACGCTGCACTTTCTTCTTCATTTAGTCGTCGACGTTTCATTTATGACATATTGTCCTTATACGCTTTATATGCGCTGAGAGCCCTGGATCTGTGTGTGGTCAAAGCATTTACACGACTGATGGTTTTTCTTTTCTTTTTCTTATTTGATATTGCTTGTAAGTAAGGCGTGTCTTGCAAGAATCTCATGTTCTACGTCCCCGCGAGATGTTCCTGTGTCAATCTCTTGGCACAAAGTCTCATGTTTACGGTCCCCGTGAGACACTCTGTGGTCATTTTCTTTCGTCTCGCAGGTCTTTTAAGTGTCTTCCGTGATCTTAACGTGAATATCCAAAAGGGTCTGGTTGCAGACTGCCACTGATGTCAGATGCACGCTCAGCTACAACAGGAAGTGCAACCGGGGAGTCGTTTCCTGATTGCTAATTTGGTACGTTTGCTAGTTATAGTCTTACCATTTATGAACAATATGGAATATTCTTAATATAAGGCTGGCCTGTGCTGGTTTATTAACATGTTTACCATTTTAACAGATCAAGTTAGCCAAGGTAAATGCTTGCCTGTTATTGAAATTACTAGCATCATGGCCGTGGTAGCGTAGCGAGAGCGCTGATGTTTAGAGCATGCTAGTTTAGTGTTCTCGCTGTTATCCCAAGGAAAACAACAATTATGCAACCATCATAACTTGCTAACAATATGTAAAATTAATGTATACAGTATTTACGTGTGAATAAAGAGTAAAATGAAAATAAAACAAATAGAACAATTCTGTGTCGTTAATAATCTTATATATCAGAACTGTAATACAGGTGCCGGTCATAAAATTAGAATATCATGACAAAGTTGATTTAATTCAGTAATTCCATTCAAAAAGTGAAACTTGTATATTAGATTCATTCATTACACACAGACTGATGTATTTCAAATGTTTATTTCTTTTAATTTTGATGATTATAACTGACAACTAATGAAAGTCCCAAATTCAGTATCTCGTAAAATTAGAATATCAATTAAGACCAATGCAAAAAAAGGATTTTTTTAGAAATGTTGGCCAACTGAAAGGTATGAACATGAAAAGTATGAGCGTGTACAGCACTCAATATTTAGTTGGGGCTCCTTTGGCCTGGATTACTGCAGCAATGCGGCATGGCATGGAGTCGATCAGTCTGTGGCACTGCTCAAGTGTTATGAGAGCCTATGTTGCTTTGATAGTGGCCTTCAGCTCTTCTGAATTGTTGGGTCTGACGTATTGCATCTTCCTCTTCACAATACCCCATAGATTTTCTATGGGGTTAAGGTTAGGCGAGTTTGCTGGCCAATCAAGAACAGGGATACCATGGTCCTTAAACCAGGTACTGGTAGTTTTGGCACTTTGTGCAGGTGCCAGGTCCTGCTGGAAAATGAAATCTGCATCTCCATAAAGTTCGTCAGCAGCAGGAAGCATGAAGTGCTCTAAAACTTCCTGGTAGACGGCTGCGTTGACCTTGGACCGCAGAAAACACAATGGACCAACACCAGCAGATGACATGGCACCCCAAACCATCACTGGCTGTGGAAACTTTACACTGGACCTCAAGCAACGTGGATTCTGTGCCTCTCCTCTCTTCCTCCAGACTCTGGGACCTTGATTTCCAAAGGAAATGCAAAATTTACTTTCATCAGAGAACATAACTCAGCAGCAGTCCAGTTCTTTTTGTCTTTAGCCCAGGCGAGACGCTTCTGATGCTGTCTCTTGTTCAAGAGTGGCTTGACACAAGGAATGCGACAGCTGAAACCCATGTCTTGCATACGTCTGTGCGTGGTGGTTCTTGAAGCACTGACTCCAACTGAAGTCCACTCTTTGTGAATCTCCCCCACAGTTTTGAATGGGGTTTTTTTCACAATCCTCTCCAGTGTGCAGTTACCCCTATTGCTTGTACACTTTTTTCTACCACATCTTGTCCTTCCTTCTCTCTATTAATGTGCTTGGACATAGAGCTCTGTGAACAGCAATCCTCTTTAGCAATGACCTTTTGTGTCTTGCCCTCCTTGTGCAAGGTGTCAATGGTCGTCTTTTGGACAACTGTCAAGTCAGCAGTCTTCCCCATGATTGTGTAGCCTACAGAACTAGACTGAGAGACCATTTAAAGGCTTTTGCAGGTGTTTTGAGTTAATTAGCTGATTAGAATGTGGCACCAGGTGTCTTCAATATTGAACCTTTTCACAATATTCTAATTTTCCGAGATACTGAATTTGGGACTTTCATTAGTTGTCAGTTATATTCATCAAAATTAAAAAAAAATAAACATTTGAAATACATCAATCTTTGTGTAATGAATGAATCTAATATGCAAGCTTCATTTTTTGAATGGAATTCCTGAAATAAATCAACTTTGTCATGATATTCTAATTTTATGACCGGCACCTGCACGGACTATACTTTATTGTGAGGATGCGTGGTATTGACGCCAGAAGTACAAGTTTTTTTTTATCAGTATTTTATATACCAATAATAATTGCATAAAACACATTTACATAAATACACCAAATTTTTATTCCTGTCTAAGGTATCTGTCCTTGCACACGCAAAAACAGCCAGTCAGTGGTGCAGTGACAGCCAACACCAATTCATTGGTCTGGTCCAGTTGCCCCAGATACTGACTATGAAAGAAGAAGATGCTGGGAAGGCTCTGCAGGAGTACAAAGCAATGAATGCAGAGGAAGATTCACTAGTTAATAGAGATGGGGGGTATTTTCCGTGCGCTTAAATCATCCGAGATCAGATGCCTCATCTTGGATGAGTTAATGCCGGTGAAGCTCATCCGGGATAAGTCAGTTTTTCAAACGCAGCCGTGTAGTAGATTAGTCGAGCTGAATCTAATTATCTGAGATGAATGTACGCGCCTGCGCTGATTGAAAAGCCCATAAATATTGAGCCTAGAAAACATGATCAGCAAGTCTTTGATAGGCTGCAACAAAATGACGAAAGAACAGGCGCATATTTTTTTTTTTTTTAACACAAGCAGAGCAGGACCTTTTATTCGAAGGATATGAAGAATTTCAAGATTTAATATGCACAAGGGATAACACTGCAAAAGCAGCCCAAACCAGAAAAGACAGCTGGCAAAAACTGGCTGACAAATTAAACGCTAAGTAGTGTGCATTGTACTTACTGAATGCAGCGCTTCATTTCCTGTGTCAGATTAATTATTATTTAATATGTCATAATTCCAGATCAGACGTGAGCACAAGGAGAACATGGGAACAGGTTAAAGTGAAGTACAAGAATATAGTTCAAACTGGCAAATATTGGTATATAGCTATTTAAAGAATTGTTGACATAAAGAATCATATATAATATAAGAAACATTAATTTTAAAGCTAATAAGAAGGCAGACAAGCAAAAAACAGATGGAGGTCCACGGGGTCCAGACCTAACCCCTGCAGAAGAGTTGGTTCTCCAGCAAAATGCCCATCGCCCTGTTTCTGAGGGATTTTTTTTTTTTTTTTGGGTCAGTTGCAGGGAATGTCATATTACTAGAACCTGTGTCTGACGGAGATATTGATGAGGGTCAAATATTTGACACTGTGTCTGATTATTCATCAGGAGGAGAGGTACATTTTCCAAATAATGTTTAATCAAACTCCACTCTGATCAGTCCCATGTGCCCCAATTACATTTGGAAATCCTGGGTAATGAGCATGTTAGGCTGATTGTGAGATTCTTTTTGGAACTGTGGGTGTTTTTTTCTGTGTACCTGCAATGGCATGAAACGCATCTTTTATTGTCTGCACACGCATGTGTCCAGGAAACACTAAGAAACCCCAAAGGAAATATTTCAGAGCCAAACAGACTTTACAAATTGCCTGGCAAACTGCACTTTTAGATAGACTGTCCGCATTGCCTACAGAATATAAAAAAAAGTGCCACTTGCAAAAAAATTCAAAGCAATGCATACTGTCTGTGTGGTTGTGAGAGCCTGACTTCGCCTAGTTTGACTTTGAATATGAGGTGCTAATAAATCTTTGAGGTACAATATTCCCCTTCAGCTAAAGCAGTATCTTTCGAAAATAATTTCCTCCAGGAGCAATAAAGGATCTTGCCGATCACGCAAAACCCTCTCTATATGAAATTATCTTCTTATAATTTGCACACCAATATCAATTAGTAGCTCATTCATGAACGGCAAAGCCATGACTGAATAAATTCCAAGCACATAAACTGATTAAGTGTGTGAGCTAATCCTTGTTTACATAGAACAAACCTGCTCCGAGAAGGTTTGAGGATTTGGATCTGCTGCTATGACAACACATCCAGCAAGAGTTTCGATAAACCGACAGATCCAGGATCAGGCCAAATCGTCAACAATTACATCCGGTTAAACGAGTAATCCACGTACGAAAAATACCCCCATGATGTTCTGGCTCCATTTTGTTTTGGGTTTAGCCATGTGCAAGACATGCACAGATTTTAGAGGAAATGGTGGATTGAAGGAAGTTCACTATGTAGTGCTGCCTCCTTAACTAAATTAATGTTTTTTATTGGTATGTGTTTTGTTGTTGGGGTTTTTTTTTGAGGGGGGGTTCCTTATGTTTATATTAAGATATAAACATTTGATTACTGATGTGTCCAATGTCCTTTTCCCTCCACCATTTATTAATCACAGTTTGGTAACCTCATGACATGTAAAGTATAGTACGTATTACAGTTCTGATATATAAGATTATTAACGACACAGAATTGTTCAATTTGTTTTATTTTCATTTTACTCTTTATTCACACGTAAATACGCTGCATTGCTGCAGTAATCCAGGCCAAAGGAGCCCCAACTAAATATCGAGTGCTGTACATGCTCATACTTTTCATGTTCATACCTTTCAGTTGGGCAACATTTCTAAAAAATCATTTTTTTGCATTGGTCTTAATTGATATTCTAATTTTCCGAGATACTGAATTTGGGACTTTCATTAGTTGTCAGTTGTAATCATCAAAATTAAAAGAAATAAACATTTGAAATACATCAGTCTGTGTGTAATGAATGAATCTAATAAACAAGTTTCACTTTTCGAATGGAATTACTGAAATAAATCAACTTTGTCATGATATTCTAATTTTATGACCGGCACCTGTATAACAAAGATGAGCAGTCAGAAAACATGCACAAACATGTTGTTAGACACAGAATTGTTCTATTTGTTTTATTTTTATTTTACTCTTTATTCACACGTAAATACTGTATACAGTAATCCCTCGCTATATCGCGCTTTGACTTTCGCGGCTTCACTCTATCGCGGATTTTAAATGTAAGCACATCTAAATATATATCACCAATTTTTCGCTGGTTCGCGGATTTCTGCGGACAATGGGTCTTTTAATTTATGCTACACGCTTCCTCAGTTTGTTTGCCCTGTTGATTTCATACAAGCTTAGAAGCTACCCAATCATGTATACATATTAACTAAAACTCCTCAATGCTATAAGATATGCATCCCACACGGAGCTTGATTGTTTGCTTGTCTCTGCCTCTATCTCAACCTCTCTGACATTCTCTGCGCCTGACGGAGGGGCTGTGAGCAGAGGTGCTGTTTGCACAGAAGCTGTTTGCCTAGTGGATACGGACGCACCTCTAAGAAATGCCGCTTTATCGTGGTGCCTCCAAAAGCACACTTATTGATTTTTTGATGGTTTGCTTTAATCTCGCTCTCTCTCTCTCTCTGACGTTCTCTGCTCCTGATGGAGGAGATGTGAGCAGAGGGGCTGTGTGTACAGAGGCTGTTTGCTTAGAAGATACAGACGCTCCTCTAAAACTTAAAAAGCACACGTATTGATTTTCTGATTGTTTGCTTTTCTTTGCAAGCGCTCTCTCTCTCTCTCTCTGAAATATTCTGCTCCTGAAGAGAAGATCTATTTGCATTCTTTTAATTGTGAGAAAGCACATGGAGCACAGTTTAAACTTTTGACTAAAGGGTGTTATTTCATGTCTAGAGGGCTCTAATAATGTTAACAGTGTGGGAGAGTTTATAAGGGCTTAAAATATATAAAAATAACTACACAAACATATGGTTTCTACTTCGCGGATTTTCATCTATCGCGGGGGGTTCTGGATCCCAACCGCCGCGATCGAGGAGGGATTACTGTACATTAAATTTAAATAATGTTAGCAAGTTATGATGGTTGCATAATTGTTTTTTCCTTGGGATAACAGCGGGAACACTAAACTAGCATGCTCTAAACATCAGCGCTCTCGCTACACTACCACGGCCATGATGCTAGTAATCACAATTACGAGCAAGCATTTACCTTGGCTAACTTGATCTGTTAAAATGGTAAACATGTTAATAAACCAACACAGGCCAGCCTGTATATTAAGAATATTCCATATTGTTCATAAATGGTAAGATTATAACTAGCAAACGTACCAACTTACTGTAGCAATCAGGAAATGACTCCCCGGTTGCACTTCCTGTTGTGGCGGAGCATGCATCTGACGTCAGTGGTTGAGCGTGCATGTAGCTGAGACTGCACGGTCTGCAGTCAGACCCTTCTCTGAAGATCACATATTGTCTCCTAGTCATTCCCTCCCACAGGATTTTTTTTATAATAGAGAGATAATCAGGAATTTGACCTACATATGAACTCCTCTTATATACAATATTCATTTCAACATCTTTGTGCCATCTATTTTTTACACTTTTTTACCCAGCTGATTAATGAGTTATCCTTAAAGTGTTTTAATGAATCTGACAATTTCAACTCAGTTTACTCTTTCACACTAACAAGGCTGTATTTCATGATGCAGTGCTTAAATGAAAGGAAGCAGCTGTACATGCTACAGAATACATTCTTATTACTTTAAAATTGTCTAATTATAAATTAGCATACACTTATTTAAATACTTGAATAAAAAAAAACAATATTACCCCTAATTGTTCATATATTTGAACACATTCACAACAAAAACAAACAATACTAATTAATTCAAAATGAATAGAAAAATAAACACAAATTGAAAAAATGCTGAGCTGAGGCACTGCAGGTTAAATCATATAGACATGACTATTTGCTGTTACCCACCTGAAATATGGCAGCTGGCAAGTTAGATATAGCTACATATTGCAGATTGTTCTGAAACGTGTAAATTAAAGAAGGTACAGCAAGTTTAAGAGTGTCCAGGTACTGGCAGATAATGGAATCATACAGCAGCAGGGAAAATTCCTTCACATTGCCTGTAATAAACATTCAAACATAAGTATATTAAAAAAAATCTAACATGATTACTGTTATTTCATATGACAGATAATATAGCCAATTTTTAATAATTGGGGAGTCAAAAAGACTTTACATAGCTGAAAATCCATAGAGATGCCTCATGAGATGCATTTTTCATTTGATTAAATACTGAATTTGCCTAACAACTAACCTCTTTTCTGTATCATGATGAGTACCAAGCAGGTGAGTAATTTCAGTATCTCAGCCATGACAACTGCAGAAGTAGCAAAGAATTTATCTCCAGGTAATGTGCGTACATATCGAATACTAAGAATGAGGAAAGCATTCTGAAACACCAAAAATGCTAAGCTGATGTATTTCAACTTCTTGTTTCCTACAGGGGAAAAAAAAAAAAAAAATCATCATTTGGGACATGGACTAGGATATTCCAACACTTTCAGGCAACATCTATGATTCTAAGATTACCAGCAACACAGATAAACAGTAAAACAATTCAGTTTGCGTTCTGATCAACCCTCGTAGCAGTGCGCTCCATTTCCCAGCTGCCCCAAGGGTATTGCCCCGATGGGATGTCTGCAACAGGCGCAGGGGCTACTGGGGACAAGAGGGGCCAGCAAGTTGGCCAAGCAGCAAAGCATTTGTTTCTATTCACCCATTTGTCTCTTCTGCAATTCCACCTGTTGAATGTCAGTTTTATCCTGGATCATCAAACCTGTAAGGATGTATGGACTGTCTTGTGCCTGACTGTCACGTGAGTAGGGCTGGATTGGTCGTCATACTTCATCGGAGGGAGCACTCCCCAGATCTCTTCACCTCTCATTGCATAAGGATAACATTACTTACAGAAAGCTGTTTCCCTGGATCATCATCTTTTCCTCCATTCCATTTCATCTACTACCATTCCATTTGGACTGTTTATGGACTGGACCATTAGTGTTTATTTTTAGATATTTATTGTAGTGTTGATATTTAGCATCGTCTTGGGGGAAAATGTAGAGTAAGCTGTTTATTTGTTGTTTGTGTTTTATTTCATTCAATATTCCGCATAGTTATTGATTTCATTTACTGTTAATTTGTGTCTCTGTGTGAGTGGTGCGAGTCAGACCAAGGCTGGGTGCGTTCCTGGGATCCCCACCAAAAAAATAAACAAACCACCATCCCTACGACAGTGTGAAACTAAGCGGCACCAGACCACTATACCCTAATAACGAGCAACTAAGAATACCTTAAAATAAACCAGCATTTACACATTTATAGGATCATTACTATCACATACATTTATATCTGTATCCCTTTAATGCTTAATTACAGTACTGCTCACTTGGAATTTTACAGTATATCAATGGTCTACTTTTTAACAAACCTATTAATATTTATGTCACCATTAAAATCTGCACTACATTGTTTTAAAACATATGCGACGAAACACTGTTAAATTCTGCTTTACTTCATAGTAGGTGAGAGTGGATATTGTCTGCACCTTAGTCTAATTTGACACACTATTTTTGAAAGATCAGTCAAGAAGCA
This sequence comes from Polypterus senegalus, assembly GCF_016835505.1. Classification (NCBI taxonomy): domain Eukaryota; kingdom Metazoa; phylum Chordata; class Cladistia; order Polypteriformes; family Polypteridae; genus Polypterus; species Polypterus senegalus. Next base: position 73,965,019 of record NC_053166.1, on the reverse strand, counting down.
AACTGACAGTGAATTTAAGACTAAAACGGCACAAAATCATACATAAAAATTTATTCTGTGAACTTTGTCTGTTAATAATCACCTATGGAACATGAAGCCAGATTACTGGATTGGTGATTTAAAACTTTACATTAGTCGATTAATCTTCTTTCAGGTACATAGATTAGGGGCTGCCACAGCAGATCATCTTTTTCCATATCTTCCTGCACTATGCATTTGCTGTTACATCCATCACCTGCATGTCCTCTCTCACCACATCCATAAATCTTCTCTTAAGGCCTCTTGCCTGGCAGCTCTATCCTTAGCATCCTTTTCCCAATATACCCAGCATCTTTCTTCTGCACATGTCTCAACTCTCTGACTGTCTCCAAACTGTCCAACCTGAGCTGACCCTCTAACTTATTCATTTCTAATCCTGTCCATCCTTGTCACACCCAATGCAAATCTTAACATCTTTAACTTTGCCACCTCCAGCTCTGTCTCTTATTTTTTGGTCAGTGCTGCCGTCTTCAACCCATATAACATTTCTGGTCTCACTACCAGCCTGCAGGCCTTCCCTTTGACTCCTGCCGACACCCATCTGTCACAAATCACTCCCGACACACTTCTCCATCCATTCCACCCTGCCTGCATTCTCTTTTTCACCTCTCTTCCACAATCCCCATTATTCTGTACTGTTGATCCCAAGCATTTAAAATCATTAACCTTTGTCCACTCTACTCTCTGCATCCTCACCCTTCTACTGACCTCCCTCTCATTTACACACATGCATTGTCTTGTTCCTACTGACCCTCATTCCGCTCCTCTCTAGAGCATATCTTCACCTCTCCAGGGTCTCGTCAACCTGCTACCCTCTCTCACTACAGATCACAATTTCATCAGCAAACATCAACGTCCACAGGGACTCCTGTCTAATCTCATCTGTCAACCTGTCTATCACCATTGCAAATAATATCCCTGCCACTCCTGACTTCCTCATACAATACCACAACTCCTCTTGAGGCACCTTGTCATATGTTTTCTCCAGGTCCACAAAGACACAATGCAACTCCTTCTGCTCTTATCTATAATTCTCCATCAGCACTCTCAGAGCAAACATCGCATCTGTGGTGCTCTTTCTTGGCATGAAACCATACTGCGGCTCACTAGTCGTCACCTCCCTTCTTAACCTAGCATCCACTACTTTTTCCAATAATATCATGTTGGGGATCTTCAATTTTATCCCCCTGTATTTAATACAGCTCTGTACGCCCCCATTATTCTTAAAAATTGGTACCTGTACACTTGTCCACTCTTTAGACATCCTCTCACTTTCCAAGATTCAATTAAACAATCTGGTTAAAAGCTCCACTGCCATCTCTCCAAAATAACCTCCATGCTTCCAGATATGCCAACTGGATCAACGGCCTTTCCATTCTTAATCCTCTTCATAGCGGTCCTTCCTTCCTCCTTGCTAATCCGCTGCACTTCCTGATTCACCAACACCATATCATCCAACATTCTCTCTCTCTCTCTCTTCATTCATCAGCCTCTCAAAGTACTCTTTCCATTTGCTCAACACACCCTCCTCGCTTGTGAGTACGTTTCCATCTTTATCCTTTATCACCCTAACTTGCTGCACATCTTTCCCGGCTCTGTTCCTCTGTTACTTTCTTCCTCTGTCCAGATGTCATGCCAAGCACCCTCCTTGCTGTCACCCTTACTACTTAGCTATAGTTGCCCAGCTATCTGGCAAGTCTTCACTGCCACCCAGTGCCAGTCGCACCTCCTCCCTGAATTCAACATGGCAGACTTCCTTTTTCAACTTCCACAATTTGATCCTTGGCTCTGCCCTCACTCTCATTAGTCAATTAATTAGGGAGAAATTATATGTAATATTAAATCTAATTTAATCTAAAATCACAATATCAAATATTTTAAAACATCACAATAGTCTTGTATTGCATTCATATTCATTTCATTTTGAACACTAGGATAAGTGTTTGTGCGTTTGTCTGTGTGTCCATTCAGTTACTAGGTTTTTGTCACTCCAACAAATGGCGCATCACAAATATTAACAGTGCTTTTATAAATCCAATACCAAATAGCATATTACAGAGACCTATGCATTACAAAAATTAATGTGAGGATCTACACTGATAATTTAGACGTCAACCTGTCTTAGATAAGTAGCAAAGCTAGTTAATGCTATAAACAGATCCACAACCATCTATAAGTGGGCCTGGGAATTTACAGAAATACATTCTACAGGAGATCTAATCTGCCAACATAAAACAACCCTGTTTCCTGTGGAATGATTTTATTGAAATTTGGCATACTTGCTCTTCAAGGAAATTTACTGGGAAATATTAAATGAGAGCAACATTTAAAAATGGATTGCACAATATAATCACAATCAGTCCAATTTAAATGAACGTACTCCCAATGATACCCAGCCCCTAAACTGTGGTCACACAGAAACACGTGTTGTTAACAGCAATATTTAGGTACACAATGGCATTCAAATACAGTAGACCCCCACGAAGTCTTGGTTCAGGGTTTGCGGACTCAGTCGTTCACAGATTTTTCCTTAGAAGCGAACTATTAATTGTTAGTGGAAAGCGCAAATATCCTCCGCAATTTTTTATATCTTTTTTCGTGGCAATACTGTGCTGTAGCGAGAAAAGGAAGCAACCACTGAGGGAAACGCAGTTTGGAGTGGTGAAAGTATCCAATACAAGAGTGTTATTAATTTCCTAGCTGCTGATTAACTGCTGCCCTGTGACATGTCTCCAGCTGAGTGGGTTTACCACCACTGAGGGAAACGCGGTTTGAGATGATGAAAGTAGCCAATCCGAGAGCGTTATTCATTTCTCATTGCTGCTGATTGACTGCTGCCCTGTGACGCGTCTCCAGCTGAGTGTCCTTGTGTTTTCCATTTATTATTGTATTCATTTTGTTATTTTTAAAAACACACATGTTGTTGCTGAAACGCCCAGCACCTTCTAAGGCTTCTGGCACTGAGCCTTAAGCGCCAGAAGAAGTTTAAAACACTCCAGAAGAAGGTTGAACTACTGGATTTACTCCGGGAAGTAAAAAGTTATGCTGTAATAGCGTGCCACTATGGCATTAATGAAAGCACCGTACGCTACATAAAGAAGAACGAAGCAGCGATCTGGAGTACCGTATCTGTAAGTTTCTGTGATAGTGCCAGAAAGGTAACGACTGTAATAAAAATATTGTCAGGATGGAATCTGCCTTGGCATTGTGGATCACCGACTGCAGGAAGAACATCATCCCCTTGGACGGTAGCATCATCCATGAGAAAGCACGGAAACTGTACCAGCAGTTCGCTACAGGAGACAAAGTAACAACTTCCCATCACAATTTTCCTGAAACCTATAAAGAAAAGCCAGCATGAAACCCCACCAGAAGAAGATCAGTCCAAAGATACGACTCCTCCTGAAGTGCCTGAAGATGAGGGGCCACCCGAGGAGTTTTAAATACTCTGCATTGTACTGCACAGCTACTTCATCATCATCAATATCATTCATCATTGGTGAGTACCTGTACATTTTACTGTATTTTAAAAAAATGAAATTATTATGTATTTACTCTACATATAACAAAGAAAACATTAGGGCATACCAAAAAAAACGCACTTGCATGAATTATAGTACTTATAGCAATAACATTAGAACAGTACTGTACAGTATATGGGTTTACCTTTACATTCTGTTTTGGGTAATGTATTAAGGTAATTTTTAGGTCATGTATTAAGCCGAGTTTGCAACGAAATTAAAGTGCTTTGGGGGCATGCTGTATTTGGGGTTTAAACTATAAAAATAGGCATTTTTTTAACCACATCCAAAAGTCACCGTTTTTCACAATTCGCAGGTACTCTAAGAACGTAACCCCCGTGAATTTCGGGGGTGTACTGTACCTACTTAGTATTAAGAGAGCTATTGTGTAACAACAAAAAATAAAAACAGACTTGAACAAGTCTTCCCATTTTCTTCAGACTTCATTATTAAGGTGCCTTCAGCCAAAGAAATTCCACTCAGCAAATGCTTTGTTTTTTCACACCATTCTCTGATAACTCTACACACTAGAGTGTGCTAAAACCCTAAGATTGGTAAACTGCCTAAAAATATTAAGAACACTGTATGTTGTGTCAAAATTTCAAAGTGAAAGATGCTTAGATCTTACCCTTCTAACGGTTAATCAATCCACAACTAAACTTATTAGCCATGTCTACATGGTGTATTTATTTATTTTATATACACACAACTCACTATGACAGCACATTATTTGGTTTTGCACAGTTAATTGTAACTCACTTGGTAAAAGGAGCTTGTATTATCATAAAGTCTGAGAGACAGGAACATTTAATGGGTTCTTCAACTCTCACCTTTGAAAATTAACACACACACACAGACAATGGCCTTGATTAACCCTGCAGGCAAATAACTGGCAATTATTAACTGGTCTACTCTTATTATTTCAATCACTCTACATAAAAGACTAAAGTATCCATCCATTATCCAACCCGCTATATCACAACACAGGGTCACGGAGGTCTGTTAGAGCCAATCCCAGCCAACACAGGGTGCAAGGCAAGAACAAATCCTGGGCAGGGCATAGAAGATATAAAAGCAATGTATTTAACATATTAAATACAAAATAGAAAAAATGTAATATGAAACAAAAAAAAGTCTGGATATAAACAGTCTTGGTAAAACTTACTGAAAATCAGAAATGTCAAGGGGTGGATGTTGTGCAGGGTGGATTTTGATTCAGCAATCAGTGTTATTCAAAGATTAAGTTCCCTGACGTCCAGATGAAATATTCAGATATTTCTTGATTTCTGACACTGTATCTCCTGTTGTCTTTCTGTAGTTCTACCCACTCTAGTCCCTTGGACAAGCCGTATTTATCTTAAAATGCACACTTGGGGTTTTGGGACATGTAACATTATACACATTCAATTAGGTATCTTGACCTGTTGTCAAATGGCTCAGCCTCTGACCAAAGTGTTTGATCTATTAAGTACCTCCTCACTTTCTTCCTTTCTCACGCTTTCTCAAGTCCTGTAAATTCAGTTCGCCCAGGCTTGACCGATTTATGTTTTAATTATTTTGCTCAGTCTACAGTTTTAAAATTGTAGATATTGCATTACATGACATAGCTCATGCATAGGAATCCTCTAAAATGAGTTTAAGAGCTCAGAATGCTTGTGGAGTCTGTTCTGCTCTCTTTTCAGAGGGATTCCAGAAGTATGTCCAAAATGACTCTCCCAGATGTAAAACAGGGTGCATCAGCAGGCCACCCTGATCAAGAAGGTTGGGAAGAGAAAACACAAAACCAGTCTTTCTGGTCACTTGATTCCAAAGGTAGATAACAGGGGGTGGGGGGAGAACATAATTACAGTTTACCAATGATATCAACGAGGGGAAAAAATCACTGTTTCAGAGGCTGCTCTGGGCAATGTAAATGTATATATAGATCCCCAATATACAAAATAGAAATGGATAGCAGACACGTTGTTTGCCTTCTAGGCATATTCTTGATTTTTTGTTTATATAATTTACAAATATTATAAATTAATATCTTTGCCTTGCCTTCCATACTGCAGAGAAAAATAATCTGGGAAGTGAAATACTAGGTACAGAAAACAAAATCCACCTTTTAAACAGATTTCACTACAATAACAGGCATTAATGACTGTTTATCATTTTTCTTTCTTTTTTTATTAGTTCTGATTATTAGTTGCAGGTGATTTTTTTATTAATCATGTACTTTCCATTGGTACATTAAGGTTTTGTATGTCCTGTGTTATGGTTTGTATTTACTGTTAAACAAAAAAAGTTGCTGTCTACAACTTCAAAGGTGTTTTCACACTTATTATGCTTGTTTTGTGCCAGATCAAAAGATGATTTGTTACTTTGCTTCAATCTTGTTAGTTTCGTGGCATCTCACACAGCACATTTTTAGGCAACAACCATTAGCATGTGTTGGACTTTAGTTGGACAGAAACCATTTTATTCCTGGGAAAAAATCATCATGAGTTATTGAATTGTATGATGTTGCATATTATTCTCTACTAGTCAACTATATGAAAATAATTTCTACATGTATTTAGTTAATCTCAACTCACATGTCTATCATTTTTAAACCTGTAAAAATGTGTTAATTCTAATTTTGTAATTCTTATTTAACAATATGTAATAAATGTTAATGTGCATCCTGTGTCCGCATTGTGCCTGAAAAGCGAATGCACCGAGATGACTCTCACCTGCACACATCACTTTAGCAGTGTAAGATTAGGAAGGTTACACAGGGTGTTGCTATTTGTTTTTCACCATCTTTTTGTTTCCGGCTTACCATTATCTAATCGCTACAGAGACAGAAAAAGTCCGAGCAGAATCAGATGCTAAGGTTATTCCAATTGACTGGTATTTGTGCCAGATATTTTATACTATATTTGTATGTCAGCGTGTTTATGATGAGACTAATTAAGTACCAGCAGCAACAGTGCACCATGACTACTACAGCATGCAAATATTGTACCCCAATGTATAGTATTTAATGTAGTTAGATCAGTTCTTTGCACAAGAGTCGCTGCAGGATTCACTTGGTATAAGATAGAGACTAAAACAAGTACACTTGCACCAATGAGAACAAAGCGGTAGGAGCTTAAGTCGCTGTAATTACACCTTTCTATGCAGAGCATGAATTTAATTTTTGATTTCAAACTGAACTGATCATCAGAGATTACTTATCTTTAAATGGACATTTACAAAATGTATTTTGTTTTCATTATTTGAAAAGGAATGGATCATGATAGTATTTATGAAACAAACATCATAATATCACTGCTACACAAACTAATTCACAATGAGAAATATAATCTAAAGGATTCTGAATAATCACTTTTTAAGTTATTGACAAACCAGATTTCAAATGTTAAAAGTCACTTTGGTGGGGGTATCTAACATTGCTGTTTTGCCATTTGTATTCAAACATTACCGGATTAATAGCTAACCAAAAACTTGACCTGCACATCCATTATTTCAAAAACTTTTAATAATAGTCTTTTGTATCTTCTACCAGGCTCACATATGTAACAACATATACCTGATCACTTATGTCTATGAGCATATCTAGAACTATAGCTAAAATGGGATTGGCTTGAACCTCAACAATTAGATCATCCATCAACATTCTTGTAAATTAGGTATGCATCCAAATTGTTGCCATCCTATTTAAATATATGCCGTATGTCCTATCAGCGCTTTCATAACATTTTTGATGTTGCTCTAACTAAGGCTGCCACAACTAATTAATATTGTCAATAATATATGTCACTAAAAAGTGTCAAATTTTGTTATCACTTAGGTGCCTGGTTACCTATTATGCACATCACTTCATTGACTAACAGTAATGTTAAGCATTCTTCAAGACATTGAATAGATAGAGGATTTAAAAATAGAGGTGGCTTAAAGAGCAAAGAACTCGGACATCTGAACTCATTTCAACTTTACACCTGGTAAGAAATTCTTGTTTTGCAAGATCTGTAAAAATTAGCTCACTCAGTACAGGAGCGCCTAAAAAGAAAACACAGAGGAGTAATGGTGATCCTAAGATCCTGTGACTATGATGCTGCTACTGCATTATATTTCATACCAGTAATGGCGCACTGCATGATAACGTGCAGTGAATACACTTAACTTGAGCATTCATAGTTTTCTTACTCTCTCTGTATGTTTATCATTCATTTGCTCAGATGTTGATGTGCTTGCTGCTTCCTGAGCAGCTTTTCATTTCTCCACCCTAGCATCCCACTAATTCTCTTCTTTCGTCTGCATCTTTCCTCGTTAAAACTGATTACATCAGTGTGTGTTGTAATCACTTAGTACATTTCCCTTAATTTTTCACTTAAGCTGGCACTCAAGTCTTCAATCTGCGTCAAGAATGATTTAAGTTATGAAGAGGTAGGGGAAGCGACGGCAAACGTGGTGGAGAAGGTGGTAGGAATGAGAATGACGCCCGAACACATGTACTGCACCGCCGCTGCCGAAAGATGATTCTACAATAAAATAAAATACAAATAAAAAAAAAAGAATAACTTTGGAGGTCAATTATCATCACCCCGAAAGCGGATAGCAGACATCACATAGTATACGTGTACCAAATTTCAGGTCAATAGGTGAAGCAGTTTTGTGAATTATAGGTGACTTAAAATCCAGGACAGATAAATGAACAGCCACGGTAGCGTATTACATATAAAGATCATTAAACTAGCCTGCTTTGCGCAGCATCATTGGCAGAAGCGGAATCATGGAAGACTCACCCAAATATACTGTAAAAGTCTAGTTTTGATAATTTAACTTGTAATTGGGTCATTCCATTTTAATTCAACACCATTTTTGATTTTGATGAAACTTGGCATATTAATTACATTTACCTTCAGAAAAGGTTTTATTTATATAAAATAAAAAAACACTCAACATATATGAGCTAATCCAATGAGTTTTAACTGAGCCATGTAGTTTGGATAGGAAAAAAAAAAGTTACAGCTCAAAAAACACTCTAAAACATCATTTCTACAGTGCCCATGGTGAAGAAAAGTCCTTATTATCTCAAGGAATATTTTTTTAATATTTCCAAGCTCTGGAAGGCAATTTGCATGTCAAGTTTCATCAAAATCAAACACTGATGTAAAAACGTTTTTAAAAGTTTCTCAAAATCACTGAATGACCAGATTTTTATTCAGAAATGAATATAACAATCAAATCAGCCAGTAATGTTATCATCACTATTAACTACACTACCAGTAAAAACAGAATCTGCGAAAATTGTCTCAGTGTTTACCTGCCACAGCTGTAAATCCTTAACAGTCAGAGATAGCCTAGTACAATTATGCAAATAATAATTATTATTAATGAAATTGAAAAAGCACCAGCATAATCTAGAACGTAACCCAAGAGATATGTAAAACAAATTGGCAGCTTGGCCTGAACTCAGAGAGTTTTTTTTTTTTTTTTTAAATTTTGTCTATTAAGGTTTCTCTCATTTCCTGTGCCTTATTTTTTTTTTTTTAACTAAATAGCCCATTACCTCATAACTGTTACCTCTGTAGTTGCCCATACCTGAAAAAATGTTTAACAGGATTTTTTTTTTTTTAAATTAGTGATATTGTGGTATAATATGAGGGTTATCACAGGAAAGGGCATTGTTGTAACCAGATTTAGGGATTTTTGGATCCATCAGTTTCAGGTTCTGAAGAATACCATAGAGACTGCAGGAACAGCTACATATTCAGCAAATGAATGGTGGGTGTTTAGCAAAAGGGTCGCTTCAGTGCCTGTCCCTGACCTTTTCATTTCTCTAAACATGTGACCACATATTTTGTTTCTCTTCATTAATAGGTGATGATTCTGTAAAATGGATCCTATATGGAAATTTTTCTGATTCCTATAACACCTCAAGCAAAAAAGAAAGTAAATAAATCAAGCTCAGTAACAAAAGAAACCAATTACACCATTTCTAAAGTAAAAAGTAAAGGGAGACGGGGGAGAAGTGTCCTTCAATAATTAAAAACAAAAATACAAAGAAAACCAACCCTACAGCCTTTGCCGTGACCAGAGAGTTTAAAAGACCGAATCCTGTAACATTTTCTTTTTCAATCTGTCAAAAACAACCTGAGATAATATTTAAGCTTAAATGAAATGCGATATAAGTAACAAATTATTGTCCCATAAGTAATTGAGCTCCATAGCTCATGTAACTGAAAGTGTTTTGTGTGCCCTTTTCTATTGTGTAGACATGTGTACATTTTGCCTAAAAAAACAACTTCTCTTCAAAGACATTTGTTCTAAATTATGTTAATTTAGTGCACTTCCAAAATATTTGGCCCAGAGAGGCTGGAGCAAGACTGCAACATTCACAGGTTGAATCTTGCCCTGGGTACATTTTGGACAGTTTTAAACAAGATAAATGTGGTTGATAGATTTAAATTCAATGATTGAATGCTTTACGCATATGAAGCTAGAGATTATTCTATGTGTAGCTACCTTCTACTCTTATTCTGAGATATTAAGTAAAAGATCCTTTCCCAACTGTTCCCTACAATCTTTGAAAGGAAGAGACTTTAATATGTTTTTATAAATTGAGATGATTTCTGAGTCTTCAAGACTGATCAGTATTTCTTCTGGAATAAAAATGGGTGGGAGGTGTGGAAAATTGGGCAGGTTTTGTTTAGCAAAGTTTCTAATTTGGAAATAGTGGAAAAATTGTGTTAATGGGAAGTTACATTTGAAGCCTAACTGTTCATAAGATGCAAAGTCATATTCTATATACAATTCTTTAAGTGTTTTAATCCCAGATGTTTTCCAAGCATTAAATACTATGTAGGTTTGAGAGGAAAGAAAAAGATGATTATCATGTAGAGGTGCAACAGGTAAACGTTTCTCTGCCTTAAAGTGCTTCTTGCATTGGTTCCATATTCTGAGTGACTGATGGACAAAATGGAGTATTGGTATGTTGACAATAATTTGTATTTACTAGAGAACAAAGCAGGGCACACAAAGAAGTACAGCAGGATTTTATTTATATCGCAGACGAGACTTATGTACATTATATTCATCAATTTGTGCCAATGTCCAGGGGCCTCGTTTATAAACGGTGTGTATGCACAAAAATGTTGCATAAGAACATTTCCGCGTTCAAATCACGATGTTTAAAACCTAAACTGAAGTTTATGATGTGCGTAAAGCCACACACATTTCCACGGTAGCTCATACTCTGGCGTACGCAAGTTCTGCGCTCGGTTTTGCAAACTGGCGGCACCCAGCGTCAAAGCAGTGCTACTGTTCCTGTGTGTTTTCCCATTCTTTTTTAGATCCACATCCCTGATGCGGCTTTATAAATACCCTGAAATTAACCACATATTGTTTATTAGTTTAATGCATTTGATTGTAATTAACCTAAAACAACATAATGGTCCACAGAATGGTCAAACTATTCTAAATGCAATAGCTGTTTTAGTGTTGTTACTCTCATTGCACCTTCTTCTATCAGCTGCTCCCATTAGGGGTTGCCACAGTGGATCATCTTTTTCTATATTAATCTCACTGCACTACTCAGAGAATTTATATCACGGTATCTGGGCTGTACAGCAGCTGATCAGAAAGAGAATTATCGGGATACAGCATCAAGCACACGCTGCCTCAGCCATGCTGTCTACTGAACTGCTCTCATATGGCAAACGCTTCACAGCCTTTCCTGTACGGACCTTGCGGTTCAGAAACAGTTACATCACATGAACTATAAACTCACTCAATCAGTCCATCAACTGCCCCTTGTACAATGCTATGTTCTTATAAGTATAATTACCTCACTGTAAACTTGCGATACAGTTATTGCACAACCTGAGACACTTTATAAAGTGCGTATTTACATATGATGAGGATATCATTTTTAAAATGAAATGCAGCAAAATATGTTCATTATATTATACAGATAAAACTTTAACTTCATTTAAATAATCTATATCTATATATAACCATGGAAAGCACGCCGGAAGGGACGTGGATTCACTAAGCCGCCGACAAGTGAGACACTTATGACGCACACAGGAAGGAACCACGGCCACCAACTCCAAGACCATTGGATACGATGACAACTCGCAGGGCCACGCCCACCAACTCGGACGCGACGACACAGAAAAAATGGCGTCATTTATATTCGTCTGTCGTAGAGGCCACATGCAGTGCAGGTTATGTTAATGTCATGTGCATGTCATGCACCTCCGAGCTACGTTGACTGTTCATAGAGGCATGTTTCTCGCGGAGGTAAATCGCCATATGCAGCGTGTGAAACAGTTTGCGAGGGGTATCCCATGGGATCCTTAAAACAATCCTTTACAACTGAGGTTAAAGCACAATGAAGTAAGCAGTCTTTAAAAAACGACTTTTCGTTTACGACGCACGACCGTGTGCACCATAGCAAACTATTTTACCCGCTACATACAGCTATTCGCATCCGCGACAAACATGAGTCTTCTTAGATGCTCCTGCAGGAACACGGAAGACGTTTTCCTGCCCACCAACACTCCTTTTTCACTGGCCGGCGTCTACCCTCGCTCTCTAGGCATTCACACTGCCTGCCCATTTGCCCAGACACAAAAACTCACCGACCACCCAGTTAGTCCCTTTCGTCTGTGGTAAGAGTCCACATGCACGTCTGAGCCACGCGGCGTTTGTTATGCTGCGGGTTCACTATTGTGGTGTTGTATTTTGCTCTCTCCAGAGTTCCATCTTTTCATTCACTTACTGTTGTATTCTCAGACCAACCCGTTTTAGACAACTGTGTCTTTCCAAAAGTGTTTAGCATTCAATGAATAATTATGCATGACATTGAGCGTGTGTCTACCCGGCGTGGGTAAGCCGTTAAACTCCATTCGGGCTGAAGTGCGACTCATATGCTCCCACTGGTTGCGTCCCAACCCTTTGTACACACCCCCCTCCCACCTCGCTACTACCGTGGTCAGATGTCTTGGTGGATTATATATAGAAAAGCAGCCAACGACTCAAGTGACGAGATGGAGGTGGGCACATGAGCAGGCAGTGCATACTGGACGAGAAATCAGCAGACTAGCATGACGGACGGAGCTGAATGGACATCCTTCTTCGCTCCTCCCGTTCCACACTCCGCGCCGTGCACCCCCATCCCCCAGTCTGGCAGAAGAAGGCGCGAGGACAGTCCGCCAGTTTTGAGTCACAGACGATTGTGTATTGGTTCGTTCCATGCATTGTTACAATGTTGCTTTTCTTGCTGATTTATTACATTACCGATTTTTCAAATGTTAATTTTCGCCCTGTGCTTAAAAATCATTTAAAAAACCGGCCTGATTACGCGGTGTATGGTACGCCGCGGGTTGGCTAGTTTTTAATAGTTAAACATGTGAGGACACAGTGTCGTTGCTCTAGCTAGGTGCTGACACTCCATTCACGGAATGTTCCTGCCTCGCGCTGTATTCTTGCTGGTGCTGACGTGACACTGGAAGGATAGATGGATGGAATAATTAAACATGTACTACAAAGATATTTCAATGTTTCTTAAAAGTTTTGAAGTATCGGTGTTCTAAGCTTACATATGGCTTAAAGTCTATTACAGAGTTGATTGTGTGGCGATTGGGTATTTGGGAGAAAAAAAGACAGGAATTGGGGGTTAGTACGTTTGAAAGAGACAGTACTGCTGCAATAAATTATTTCATCGAAGGTCACACACAGCGTCAGACATGAACAATCACTGCGCCACCGTGTTCCCATGTTTAATAACATGCTTTAACTCCTATCATCATGAAAATGATATCACGTATACATCTCAGTATTTTAATTATTCAGAGAGCTGTAATATTACGAATGTAATGGATTCTGTGTCCTGTCTGTGGAAGAGAAAGCCCGGAAGCACATACTGATTCACACACATAGAAGATCAAATACAAAAACAAAGCATTTAAGGTGCTACTTTAGTTATGATGGGATTTGAGAAACTAGTAAATTATACGATTTTAAGATGAAGTTTATGATGTTGTACTTTAATGACAAAATAAACTACGTGATTAAAGTGAAAATTTAGAGATTAAAGTTGACATTTCATGCTTTTTCCCCCCACTGTGTGCCTTTTTTTTTCCTCTGTACCCTAATAAGCTTTCATATGACACTCAGACGGTGGGCTATGACTCGCCTTTTCATGGCAACTATGATATATGACAACTTCTTTTTTATTTCGGGCATTGTGTGACTTTGTGAACTTGAGCTTTCGAGTTTCTCCGACACACTATGTCACTCGATCAACTTTCTTTTGTTGTTTATACCACTGTTTAAACCAACAAATAGTTCATTTTTTCCTTTCCTCCTCTTGGTATTCACTGAACTTCTTCTGTTTCCCCTCATGCTTTTGCCATTGCCTTTTTACAGAACGCTAAGCTTAAGGGCTATTTATATTGATTTGCATATTCAAAGAGGCATAATTCTGGGAGGAGTTGGGGCGGGACAGCAGGCGCGTGCACATGCGTTACTTTTCACGTTGACCAGGATATTATATGAATCAGAAGAAGGTGGAAGTTGGCAAACGCACAGATTTATCCATCTGGATTATTTGTGCATAACAACATTTCTGCTTTTGTTCGCACGCCATGTTATAGTGCGAGTTCTATGCACGCGTTATGCATGAGGCCCCAGGTCTTAATAGCTTATATATTTGCTGCACAGTAATAAAACTGAAAGTTAAATTCTTGCATAAAGGATCTGCTAAAAACTTTTTAAAAATATGTCAAGATCTAAATAACTATTTTGAAATAAGGGAAAACAACATTCTCCCATTTTTAGATTTTTTAAGGACTGGCTCTCTTCTGTTTCTCTCGGGTGAGGGATGAATTTTGGTTTGTTAAGGTCAACTTCATTGTATGTAATGTTACCTTCTTCACTCTATAAGTTAGACATCATGATACGGAATGTTACTTTATTCAAATAAAATTAAAAAAAGAAAAAACAGCATTTCTTACTATGCTGTATTCAAACTAATATCAAGGCATGTAAAATAATACAGTTTTGGCAAATATTTTAATAGTTACAAATGTTACCAACTTTGCATGTTTACTTCTCTACTGTGGCTAGAAGCAATGGTGGGCTAGTACTTTCTTCCCTGACATTTCCGGGACTTATGTCTGAGCCTGTGATGTTTCAGCAGGTAGCAACAAGCAATCATTAACTTGTGGCTTGGAAAAGGCTCTTTCCTTCTTCAGCATGCTTCTTGTTAATATATTTAATCATTAAGCATTGCCATACTGTATCACAAATCACCATACAAGGAGCAAAAGTACATCAAAACTAAGAAATGTCCAAACTAGGCACAAACAATGCAATAAAACTATATGGGTCACTTTAATTACAATTTTATATAATTTTGCACTTTGTTTTTTTCAAGATTCATCGGACAATAGTAACACGTACCACAAGTAGATACAAAATAATCTAACTTAATTGTATGACCTGTAGCTTCACCAATGATTTTTATTTGGTCTTCAAAAACTATTGGGATTTCCTTCTTTATTAAACTGGAGAGAATTTTAAAATGCACAATTCTTAATAAGTCTACAGTTTTCAAATCTTATCTACAAGAGATATAACAGCCACATGATGTCTGTTTTCACCTTTTTCATTTGCACTGTCAAACCATCACAATAAACTAAAAAACATACCTTTTAACAACAGAAATGGAGACAGACTTCCTAAGTTTTAAAATAAGTAAATAAATAAACAAATCCAGAACAGCACAACAGACCATGTGTTTATCGTTGTTAGCAAACCCTTTGAAATTGTGGCTTCAAAAGTCTATAGCCACCTGCTAATAAAAAGATGCATACTAGAGCTGTCAGATTGACTGTCATTATTTGAATGTACAGTAATCCCTCGCTATATCGTGCTTTGACTTTCGCGGCTTCACTCTATTGCAGATTTTATATGTAAGCATATCTAAATACATAACACAGATTTTTCGCTGCTTCGCGGGTTCTGCGAACAGTGGGTCTTTTTACTTCCTGTACATGCTTCCTCAGTTGGTTTGCCCAGTTGATTTCATACAAGGGACACTATTGGTGGATGGCTGAGAAGCTAACCAATCAGAGCACGCAGTTAAGTTCCTATGTACGGACTGGCTCAGCGACAGAGCGCTGAATTCGATTCTGCGGCGTTAACCAGGAAGTTTCGTCTCGCTCATTCAGCATCAATGTGTTTCGCTGTGTAAAGAGTTAACTTTTGTGCTCTTTTGTGTTTATCTTTGTGCATAGTCAAGCCCTTCATTATGGCTCCAAAACGATCTGCTCCTGCGACTGCTTCAGGGGCCATGCCCAAGTGCCAACGGAAGATGTTAACAATTGCCGAAAAGGTAAAAGTTTTGGATATGCTGAAGGAAGGGAAAAGCTACACCGCTGTAGGATGCCATTGCGCCATCAATGAGGCCACGATTCTTTTTATTTAAAAATTAGGAAAGGAATATAAAATCTACGGCCGCAGTGTCCTTTGACCAGGGTGCAAAACGAGTTGTAAGTGGATGTAATAAGGCAGTAGTCTGGATGGAATCTGATTTAGGGATTTGGATTGAAGAAGAACAACGGCGGTGCTGCACAGTCGCCTGAAGAGGCTCCTTTAGAAGAGCTGTAACGCTCTCCTTTGTTGTGCAGTAAAACTAAACTCATTGTTATCGGACAAGTCATGGTGTCATTGTTGGTGAGTAACCATAATTTTCTACTTACAGTACTTAGTACATGTACGTACGTTTAGTGTCACTGTACACACATTTACTGTATACAATTTTTCTTGGATTGTACGTATTTATTGCTGGTGGCCTGTCTATCGTAATGGCTGTAACATATGTGATATCGGAGACACTCTATATCTTTAAAATAATATTTAGGTTTTACTGTATATAAACAGTGTGTTTACATACATAATTTCAATGAATCATACCTAATATCTAAGAATACAAAGGGTTTATGCTGTATTGCTGTGCGGGGAATATTTATAAACAGTGTGGGATAGATTATAAGGGCTTAAAATATATAAAAATAACCATACAAACATATGGTTTCTACTTTGCAGATTTTCACCTATTGCGGGGGGGTCTGGAACGCAACCCCTGAGATCAAGGAGGGATTATTGCAATTCAAAATTACTTGGAAAAGATGTTGATTACAAAAGCTGACTGGCAAACAATGGTTGTTTGTTTTACTGTGCACTAATTTTGGCATTGTGTTAGTCCAGACTCACCATCCAATGTTACTGTATTTTGCAGATCTGTTTGCACTTCCACAGACAGCCTTTTAATAATTTGAGTGGCTAGTTTGTTGTCTTAATTAGTAAAACTTATACCCCTTCACAATTAAGTTTAGGAGAGTTTTTTTTTTCTACCCAGTTCCACTACTCTATTTTTTTGACATACAGGTGATTTTACAGTAAATTTTAAACACTTCTCTAGTACATTTAAAAGTATTGTTCTGTATCTTATCCTGTTCCAATTCAGTCTTAAACCTGACATCCTTGACTGTTATGCCAAGAGGTTTTCATCAATGCAAATGGAAAACAACTGAAATAATCCAAATCTTCCTTTCATTATTATAATGTTTTAAATCCCCATTTTAAAGACCCTTCTGTTTCAGACAATTAATTAGTCTCAGTCTTGTGTGACTGCTAGCTTGATCCATAATGCCTAAAACAATTTGGAGCAGTCAAAATATTCATGCCACCATTAGTATATTTTACTGCATCTGTAAAGAATAAAAAGACCCTATTTGTTTTAATATTGTTTGTTGTTCATTGAGCATACTAGATCTGAGTTCTTTTACATATTGCCTTATGTAATTTTTAAAGTATGTGGTTGTATTAATGCCTGCTGTTGGTTCCATATTATTGACAGTAGAGTGTGAGACACATGCAATTAAACCCAATGTACTATTACTATGCAAACATAATACACCTGAACCGGAAATCTTCAAGATGTCTCCTAAATGTTTAATAATTAAAAATTAATAGCTTAATAATAAAAATAATGCACTCAATTAAATAACATAATAGTACAGACCTATTGCTACTATTCCTTCAATCACCAATCGTCCTCCCTGTCAGTTTCCTCTGTTACTTTGACTTTATCACTCTAGAGAATGCTTTCACCTGAAACTATTAGTCCCAACTGTGGACAAAGTGCCACTCCATATCCTTACACATACATTTGCGACTTTGCCAATTAACCTAACAAGCACCTATTACCTTTGGTATCTGGAGGAAAAACAGAAATCACTAAAGAAAATCCCACGCATACACAGAGGAAATATATCAACTCCATAAATTCAATGCCCGAGCCAGGAGTAAAACACTGTTTTTGTAGTTATGAAATAGTAGCAATATCCACTATGTAGGGTCCATTAAACTAGATTCAAATGTAAAGAACTAAGGCTGCAAATAACTATTTTGCTAATCAATTTGTTAGTCAAGTATTATTTCAAGTAATCAATTAAAAAGGTGTTCTGTAATATTTATACTAACATGCAAGCATTTGATTAAAAAGTTGTATTTGACTAATCTGGGTTTTAAAAATGCAACACACACACACTAAAGTGCAAGTAATTTTAAAGTAAATTAAAGTTTTATTAAAGTAAATTAAAGTTTTATTCCTTTCACTATGCATGCCTTCACAGAATGCTATAAAGTTATAATTCTTGTTATTCACTTAAAGGCCGTGTTTAACATTTTCAAGGCTACTGTTAATTTCAAGTGGAAGAAGGCTGAAACCAATGTTGAGCCTCAACAAAGGCTTCCTAGCATGTATTGTTTAATTTCATTCACTAGGTAGTAGCAAAAAGATGAACCAAGTGTTCAACACCTGAGGAATTTATTTTTCTTTACAGCACCAGATCAAAAGAATTAAACTGCAAAACAGGTTTTGCATATTGTTGAGCACTCGGATACTGCACTGTCAGTTAATGAAATGACACAGAGTGCTGCTGGATTTGCCCTAGGCATAGATGAGAGAGAAAGATAATCATTACTTTAGTGTGTTTTCTTTTTAGGTGCTCCTACATCACCACTGTGCTCCTGTACAAGGTGAGCTCATTTTTACAGATCTTCAAGACAAAGATTTCTTACCACATGTGAAGCTGAAGTGACTCCAATCCTTTTTGAAATTAGACTCGCCACTGTATTTAGACCCTCTGTCTCTGCCATATTTCAAAAAATAATTAACATTAAAATTAGTCAATGAAGTGATACACATATGTAACAAGGCATCTAACTGACAACAAAATTAATTGTCAACACTTTTCACGATCGATTTTTATCAGGGACATTAATTAGCTGTTGCAGCCCTACTGGCAAATATAAATTAGCTAACATACAAGTGAGGCTATGAGAATTTCCTGTGAAAGACTGATGCCTTATCCATGCATAATAGGCTTCGATTCCCTATCTCCCTTGAATTTAGACTCAATTGCACACTGCACAAAACAGAGTTTGACCATATACTAGGGCTGTGCGATATGACCAAAATCTTATATCCCGATATTTCATATCCCGATATCACGATATAGTACATTTTCTTTGTATTCAGTGAATCTATACTAATAAAAGGCAAAGCCCTCACTCACTCACTCACTCACTCACTCATCACTAATTCTCCAACTTCCCGTGTGGGTGGAAGGCTGAAATTTGGCAGGTTCATTCCTTACAGCTTCCTTACAAAAGTTGGGCAGGTTTTATATCGAAATTCTACGCATAATGGTCATAACTGGAAGCTGTTTTCTCCATTTACTGTAATGGAGATGAGCTTGAACGCCGTGGGGCGGAGTTTGTGTGACATCATCACGCCTCCGTAATCACGCAGTACATAGAAAACCAGGAAGACCTCAAAAAGCGCTGAAGAAAACATGCATTATATAATTGAGAAGGCAGCGAAACAATAAGCGAGCGAGTGACATATACAACCATATTCATGAGTTCTGCTACTTCGGAAACAAAGCACGATGTAAACCTACACTTTAAATTAAGTTCATAGACAGGCTGCGCTGGCGTTTGTAATTTAGTGCCTGCCCATATAAGGCCGTCCGTCAGCGGCAATCCAATAGCAAACTGCCACTAAATATTCACGGGTGAAGGACTGTGCTTATGCAGAGGAAGATGAGATGGTCAGGGTGGTATTTGACACAAACTCAGCGAAACTGCGAGAGAAAGTTTTAAGTGCCAGGACTAAGGTAACATTAAATACAGCCATGGACATAGCACGAGATGGCACCAGCACAGCTGGGAACCTTCGATGCATGTACACCGAGGCTCACGTGAACTGACGCGTGCACAGATAAAAGCAACAGTTCCAAAGAGCTGAACAAAACCAATTACACAATTGAAAAGGCAGCAAAAATATGAAGCGTCTGATAAGCATATTCATAAATCCAGCTACTGCGGAAACAAAGCACACGTGGAAAAAGTCAATGTCCCGCTAAAGGAAGACAGTGTAAAAAACCCGTGCATGCAGTGTGTCAGGTCTCAGATAAAGAAGAAGACGAGCTGTTTATTGATGCAGTAAGAAACGAATCGATGAAAGAAACCTGTCATCTTTACAACGATTGACAAACACGGAATGTAACTTGAACACAACACATCCTACAAATACGAACCTGATTGAAAGAAATAATGATAATCAAATCCTTGATGACAGCAACACTCAGTAACACTCACAAAACAAATACTGTATATTGACAGTCATGTTACGTTATTTTTAAAATGTTCCCTTTTCTTTTCTAGCTTTTTAACACACTACTTCTCGCTGCGATGATACGCTGGTATATATATATGTATATATATATATATCCCGATCTACATACTCGAATAATGGATACTTTATTCGCCATCAATGATTGTTTTGGTAAAGCCATACTCAGTGTATTCATTAGATGAACGGTAAAAAAGTAAGAGCGAGGGGAGGATGACTTATTGAGGCATGTAGGCTGTAGTGCGCGTCAACTCCATCTGAATTGCGCGATCACATTTGAAAAATATATCTTTTCAAGTTCTATTTAGTCCATATGTGTCAAACTCAAGGGCCACGGGCCACATCCGCCCGCGAGATCATTTTATATACTGTATTATTGTTATTAATGGCCCGGTATATGAAGCGCTGGTAACACAATAAACTACAGATCCCATAATGCAGCGCTTCAGCTGCCTTGCGAACACTTAACGCGTTAATCAAGTCTAGCTTATGATGCTGCAAGTTATTGCGAAGCTAGCTCACACGATGCTGGAGAGAAAAGTTGATTCTGAAAATAGAGCCTTTAAAAACCGATGGGAGGCTGAGTATATGTTTACTGAACCCGTGTGTCTCATTTGTGGAGCTAATGTGGCTGTAATTACAGAATTTAATCTAAGACGGCACTATGAGACAAAACATCAGGGTAACCTGAATGCAATGCAGAAGATACAGAAAGCAGAAGAATTAAATAAGAATCTGACACTTCAGCGGACGCTTTACCCGTGCACAATCACAAAGTGATTTCAAGTGAAGCTGCTTTTATGGGAGACACAAATGCACCTTGCACCTTGCCCCACTTTCCCTGTTGCCAAGTAATGTTAAACCAAGTCGTCACTACGGTGTTCCCAAATCGCACTTTGCTGATAAACTGAGCGCTGCACTGAGTTTGCACGGCGCTTTGGTGACTTTGAAGAACAAAAAGTCCGTCTACATGCGCTCGAACCTTGTGCATGTTTGGTAGCACATATCTGTGTGAGAAGCTCTTCTCAGTGATAAAGACTAACAAAACAGCACACAGGAGTCGCCTCACTGATGAGCACCTGCAATCCATCCTGAGAATCTCCACAACACAGAACCTCACACCAAACAGAAACGAACCTGTTGCCAAAAAGATGCCAGGCGTCCAGCTCTAAAATGACATATGAGCAAAGACAACTGAATGATTTGATTTGTTATTGCTGAAAGGAACACATTTTATTTATATTTCCAGGTTTTGTTATGCAGCATGTTCATATTTGAATTTGTATAATTTTGACAGGATATATTTTTATGGAGAGCAAAATCTTTTGGGATATTTAAAATCTAAGTTTATTTTTATATAAAATTACATAAGAGTAAAGAAATTTGAATGTTTGTTCTTTTAACGTTTACTTTATTTCTAACTTGTATAATTTAGACAGGATATATTTTTATGGAGAGCAAAATATTATAAGTTGTTTAAGGTTTGAGTTGATTTATTCAGGAATAATATTCCTGTCTGTTTTACCATTCCTACCAAAGATATTTCTGTCGACTAAATAAAAATTCCTTCTATTTAAAATTTAAATAGAACTTGAACAAATCGATAGTTCATAATATCCACGCAGACTTGCACGTAAGAGCGGGAGTCATCCGTTTTAACAAGCAGCGTATTGCACTGATACAAAATAGCTGTGTGTGTATATATGTAGATATGTATGTATATGTATATATATGTTTATATATGTGTGTGTGTATGTATGTATATATATATATATGTATTTGTGTGTATGTATGTATGTATGTATGTGTATGTGTATATATGTAGTATATATATATGTATATACTGTATGTGTATATATATGTGTATATGTATAGATATGTATATATATATATATATATGTTTCTGTGTTTGTGTGTAAATATATATATATATATATATGACAACAACACTCATCACTCACTCACAACAGTGACAAAACAATTACATTGACAATCATGCTACGTTATTTTCAAAATGTTTCCTTTTCTTTTTCATTGCTTCTTTAACACACTTCTCCGCTGCGAAGCGCGGGTATTTTGCTAGTAGTTTATATAATCACCACTCCTTTTTTTTTTTTTTATTTAAATTAAAAAAATCAAAAATGACAAGTACTCAACTTGTAATTATTTCTGTTCTTTTATTTAGAACATTTGAGCAAATGTTTGACTTAGAATGTAAACATAAAATGTTAATGTATCAAATATAAAACACTTTTCAAAAACAAATTACTAAAGCCCCAATATAAAATACTGCTATATAAAATGCCTGACATAAACAAAATGTGAACTGTAGCAGCAATAACTCTCACAACATATATTAAATATAAAAGGATCAAAGCACTAACAACTAAACTATATAAGGCCAATAAACCCTTTAAACAAAATAAATACAAGTCTAACATTAACTGTCAAAACCAAATGAAAACGTTGTACTTCAAACTGTAGCAGCAATAAGGCTTACGACAAAAATATATTAAATATATAATATTAAATATAATATTTTTAGGCTACATTCTAGTAAAATGTTAATTTGCACATCGTAGTGTGGCAAATCTCCGTTAATGAGTTACAGCTGATCGCCCCGTGCGTGGGACTGGACGGCGCTAACGTGTTGATGCCGTCCAGCCCCAAGCACGGGGCGATCCGCGGTAACTCATTAACGGAGATTTGCCATGTTAATGCAGTTGTGGCGTAAACGTAATGTAGCGTTCTGTTCTTTATTGTAGAGTTCTGTTCTGCAGTTTGTGTTCTGTGATTTACATCCCTCTCAGTTATTTATTCTGTTGTCCCTGTTATTTCTGATGGACCGTAATAGAGTGGAAGGTAAAGGAGGTTCGGAGGGATGGGGGTGGAGTCGAGGCTGGGGGCGCTGTGAAAGGAGGAGTGGACGACGATCTTGTCGCCCCTAGCTAAGAGAGTTTGTTTTTGGATTGCTGTCTGTTCGGCGTGGTTGTGGCCAACAGCAACCATTTTTTTTTGTTTGTGTTTAATAAAGAGGGAACTAACCAAGTGACCGTCTCGGATCGTCATTACGTCTGGAAGACGCTACAGTAATTTTAACAAGATTAACGCTGACAGCAAACGCTGCAGGAAAATTATGCCTTAAGCAAATTGTTTTGGTAGCAATTAATCTTCCAAGCTTTTAACATGCTCGTTTAAATAGTACCTTTACAACTGTAATATCCTACGTGGCCTGCCTCTCAGTTGTAAACTCTCTGCATGCTCGCTCACGTGCTTTTTGCGGAGGTGGTAGAAGAGGTTTGTCGTGTTGGAGTCTGTGGTAGTGATCGGTTTGCAGCATAATTTGCACAGTACCGTTTTCTGGTCCGTGTCAGACTCTTCAAATCCAAACCATCTCCATACTACAGAGGTTGCTCCTCGTTTAGGAACAAGGTCCTTCTGTGTGGAGCTACCTGGTGTTGCCTCGTCTTCACCAGCCATGCTAGTGTGTCTGCATCCACGTGGTGGCCATCAAAACAATGAAAAAAATATTGCCGTAAACAGTTTATTTTGCGACACCACGAAACAAACGATAGCGTAATGTGCAGCGATAGACGTTTTCATATTGTCATCCGATATATATCGTTATATCGAACAGCCCTACCATATACATCAACACGACACTCTTCTCCTGCAAGATACACCATAGTTTGAAGGAAAATATATTTACATAGTTCATGGCATCAAATCATTAAGACAACAATGTGAACAATTTTTTCCTCACAAGACTACATTTTTGTAATGAGGGAAAATATTTTATCGTAATTCTTTCCAGGAATACATCAGTTTTTAGATTTCTATTCGTAATCAACAGCAGGTGAACCAAGTTTTAATTGCTGGCTGTGATGTCTTCGGTTTCCCACCATGTTCAAATGACAGTACTCCTGTTGTCTAAAGAAACACTGTCAGATTGAGTGGTGAATCAAAACTGTCTAGGTATAACTGAATGTTGGTGTATTCACCAAAGCATCCTGCATGGACTGGTAGCTCACCCAGGTTTCTTCCTTGCTCCCAGTGATGCTGAAATACCCATGATTCTTACAACACAGCACTGGCTAAAGCATGTTCACTTAATGAATGGACCGATATCCATTTACAATATACAGGTGGAATCCTGTTGTAACAAAAATATAAAAACAGTTTGTTGTAACGAAAATTTCATTATAAAGAAAATGGGGAAAATACGTATTCTGTTGTGACCGAGGTCACCACCAATTTGCCACCTCTAATGGCAGCAGTGCAAGGATAGCTCCATGGTTGTTTTGTGTTTGGTTTGCTGTATACCAAACAAGGCACAGCAATTGCTTGTCCTGTCTAGGATCAGGCTTACCATTGAACGTGCTTGTCACACGATGTTTAGAACATTTAACACCAGATTTTGACATGCTCTTCCTCGCATTCTCCTGGTTTGCCACAGTGGTGTTTCTGAGGCACTGGTGTTCTAATCTGAAAATGGGAGCTAAAGCAAGACGATTGCCCCCATGTCACAGTTCCTATCTCGTGTGCTTGTGCACTGAAGTAACAGCTCCTATTTTGAATGAAGTCTTGAGACTGTACCTGCCTAATCTATACAATAACAAAGTACCTGTGTTTTCCTTGGAAACCTGGACTCACCTTCCTGTCAACTCTGTGACCCAAGCTTGACAATACCTGTATAAAAAAATAGTGCTTCTTAAACTACAAAAAATTGTATTTGAAAAGGAGACTTTAGATGTAACTTTTCTTTTTCAGCATAAGCCGACACCGTTTCTCACTTTTTTTTTGTTTATCACAAAGAAAACTTTGAGAGCTATGAAACTTGAACTGTACAGTATCCACACACGATACAATGACACCCGTGGACGCTCAGTGGAGCACTGACTCAGATTTCAGCTATACCTGTATGATATCACACCCCGCTGAGACTGCCCAAGACTGGAAATTCTGCAGCAGACTATTACTTTCTTTTGGTCTAACAAGAAAGAGAAAGTTTATTGCAAGTCTCCCAAGACTTGCTGAAAGTATAGGCAGAGTATTAAATATTTTTTCCATCACATTATTATCTTCAGTGGCCATTTCTGGTGGAAAAAAAACTTTTGTTATACTGAAATTTATATTTCATTAAAATGAAATCCATCAAACATGATGTTGTATGAACATTTGTCCAGGCCAGCAAAAAGTATTTATTGGTCTAAAAGTTTTGTTACTTCGGTATTTGCTATAATGGGATTTGACATGTAGTATGTACTATATTTGAGTACATTTTTATGAGCACTACAAATTTAATAATGCAACAACACTTTATGAACATCCATGTAACAACTTTAACAGTAACCATCTGACACCCAGCAGTTCTGAAAATTCATAAAAGTGTGAAGAAAACCAATTTTCTGTGTGAAGTCCATGAGTTACCCAACCACGCAGCCCCATATTACTTAGCACCAAAGACTAGGTCAAAAATGACTTAACTGGCATTTCATCTGGTACATTCTGCTGACATTTTCCTCATACTTTCTACCCAATCCTTAATTTATAAACATTCCTTACTAAACATCACCCGAAGTACAAAGCAAGGACACATTTTTAATAATCTAGAGAACAAACAGGTTAAGGGAATAGTTCAGTGAACTGGTAACTTTAAACCACAAAGATCAGTACCTTGGTGTGTTCTAAGTCATTCTTCCTGCCTTGTATCTTTGATATTTTACTATATTCTGATTCTTTACATGTACAGTGCCAGTCATAATGTTTGGGACAAAGACACATTTTCCCTTGATTTACCCTTCTGCTTAACAGTTTAGAATTACAAAACAAACAATTCTCTGCCAAGCCTCTAATGCAGCCATCCTTAGCAGGTTTCAGGAGCTCGTTCCCTTAAGTTTTTTCTTCAGCATATGGAAGTTCTGCTCAATTAGATTTAAGTCGGGTGACTGGTTTGATTATGCAAGAACGTTCTATTTTTTAGCATTGGAAAACTCCTGTGTTGCTGTAGCAGTAGGTTTGGGATCATTATCTTGTTGTAGGATGAAAAGCCCTAATGATTTTGGGAGCCAATTGCTGGAACTTAGGCAGATGTTTCTATACAATTCATAGTAAAACTGCCATCAGCAGTTTCATTGTCAATGAAGTATGCCAGTACCTTAGACAGCCATACTTGTCTAAACCTTAAGATCCCCCAACCATGAAGTGGTATGCTCTTGTCATACAGGTTCATTTTTGTCTCATCTGTTCATAAGACCTTTTTCCAGATTTCTATGTGCTGTTTAAGTACTTTTTCACAAACTGTAATCTGGCCATCCTATTTTTGTGGCTAACTGGTGGTTTATATCTTGCAGTGTGGCCTCTGTATTTCTGTTGATGAAGTCTTCTGCAGGTGGTCATCTTTGATACATACTGAAGACCGTTTCTGATCTGTCGGACAGGTGTTTGAGCTTTTTCTTTACCAGAATGAAGATGCTTCTCTCATCAGCAGTGGCGATATTCTTTGGCCCACTAGTCCCTTTGCGATTACTGAGCTCACCAGTTTGTTCTTTCTTCTTAATGATATTACAGACAGTTGATTAAATCATAAGGTTTTACCAATGTCTTTAATGGTTTTATTCTTGTTTTTAGCCTCATGACTTGTTTAATTGGCACAGCTCTTGTCCGCAAGTTGAACAATAGCACCAACTCCAAAAGGTAGATGCAAGCCTAGGTATCTTAGGCCTGCACTAATGAAGCAAAGAAACAAACCTCAGTAACCACAAACGCCTCCAATGCCAATTGTCCAAAACATTATTGTGCCGTAAAATGGAAAGACTATGTATGAAAGTGTTGTCATTTTTACATAGTTTGACTGAAATGTATGCAAATAACCATAAATTAAAATCTGCAATATGAATTTTAATTATGTCTAAAAATTGTTTAATTTGTAGTTTTAAACTGTTGAGTTCACAGGTAAATCAAAGGAAAATGTGCCTTGCCCAAAACATTATGGAGGGCACTGATCACTGATTATATCTGTAGTTTCTAACACTAAGCTGCTACTATTTCACAGGCTTTATGACACCTGTTCCTCAAGACTGTAGTAAATATATTTAACCATTAGCATGCCACTGTGCTTTATGTATTAATTGGTTTTGCAAATACATATAATTTTTGCCTCAGCTTTACATTTTATACACAGATTAAGTTTGCTTTAAAACACACATATAAAACCATTCAAGCTTTAACTGAGAATATGAGACATTATATGACCTGCAGAATAATGGAGTCGGAGACACCTACAAAATCCTTCATTTATTACCTATTTTTAACAGTAAACAATACCTGGGAAAAATATGCATTGGTATACAATGGCATTTAGCGAAAATGTAGGTTCCTACTTTACATAACATGCCAAGATACAACACCGCGTACTTTACTATGAGTGGCTGCTTTTCGTCACTATTATTTTACTATTATATTTTTTTAGTTCATACCGTCATATCTTTACTAGATAACTACAACTTATATGTAAAGTATTTTCTAGGTATCCATTACTAACATTCAACTTCCTTTAGTGCTGAACGTATGCGTTTACTTATTCATATATTTTTTACTATTCGGTGAACCAACTACGGACACGACGCACCTGCCATGCCCAAAGCTTCCCTGGCAGTCATTTTCAACTAGACATCGATAAGTACTTTTGAAATCCAGAGTGCTACTCTTCCAGTCCTTACTTACCTTCTGCATTTCTGCGGGATCCGAGGCTCCCTGGGTTCTCTTCTACCGGACCAACGTGGCTCACCTGGCTGCTCCCTGCCATGTTGGCACTGACCTCCGCTTCCGTACTCAGGCGCTCCCGCCTCCTTTCCTTTACCTTCTTCTTTCCTTTAACGTATTGTCTTCTCCTCGTTATCAGCTGCAGTTCCTTTCTTATTCATATCTCCTGCATCGTTAAGCCAACCCCATCACCTCAACCTAAAAAAACAAAACTATCGCAACAGACACCTCCTTATCCATGTAACCAGAGCGCCTCGCAACCGAACCAAAAAAGTGCCTAGTAACGACGCGCGGACGCCACCATGCGGCGCGGAGGATTTCCATCGCAGACGTGAAAGACTAGAAGTGATTCTGTGCAGCCTCGATTAGGTACGCATAGACGCATATAGACAGACGCCGCATTCACTGTGTTGCCCAGTCGACCCGATACGTCAGCGCGTCCGCCATATTGCGAGTGGCAAAAGTGCCATTTTAAACTAATACAGGTAGATGTGGAAGCCGGGTTTTGTGGTGAAAAAACAATAACGTTTAAAACAGCATCGTTTACATACAAAATATTTTGGCGAATCGTTTAAATGCAATTATTTATATCCATTTATACACTAATAATGGAAATTATTAAATAATAATAATAATAATTATTATTATTATTATTATTATTATTATTTATTAAATAATTCCTCCCATATAAGTAGCATTTCTCGGACTGCTTTCTTTCCTCTCATTTCTAGATTTCATCCTGTTCTTACACAACACAGTACTGAAGTACGTATCGGTTTATACCCTAGTCACCTCATGTATAGATTACTGTAGTGCTATTCTATCTGGCATCCCACAAAAATCTATCCATGGCTTACAACTTCTTCAAAATTCTGCTGCCAGGATAATAACAATACAATACAATACAGTTTATTTTTGTATAGCCCAAAATTACACAGGAAGTGCCACAATGGGCTTTAAAGGGCCCTGCCTCTTGACAGCCTCCCAGCCTTGACTCTCTGAGAAGACAAGGAAAAACTCCCAAAAGAACTTCATAGGGAAAAATGGAAGAAACCTTGGGAAAGGCAGTTCAAAGAGAGACCTTTTTTCCAGGTAGGTTGGGCGTGCAGTGGGTGTCAAAAGAAGGGGGTCAATAACCTGCTGTTCTAAATCCACTAAACATACTACACCTATTCTCTCTCAACTTCACTGGCTCCCTGTTCACTACAGAATACAATAAAAAATACAGCTCTTAACATTTAAAGCTCTCCACAACCTCACTGATCTCCTACAGACTGACACTCCTCTCACTCACTCAGATCCTCATCTGCAGCTCTACTTTCTTTGTAGAGTGCTAAGAAAGGCACCTATTAAATACAATATATTATTATTATTATTATTATTATTAATTATTGAGATGAAAACTTTACCAATGTGTGAAAGTCAAAATAATAAGACTGCAACTGGCAGTCTGGTCTTTCTTTTAACAGTGAAATTATACACTCAATGACAAAAATAAACAATTTTATCGTATACAAATTGATAATAATTTCTGAAAACATTTCACTCATTCCTCTCTCAGTCTCTCTGTCTCTCACAAACATACACACATGCACACACAATGTGGTTACTTAAATATATACAGAATAGGATCTAAAATCCTTGAAACAGAACTGTCTTACATAGCTTTTTCTGTGTATTGCCACTCTGTAATTTGAGAGTATTCAGTCTGGCAATATGGTGCAACCTTAGTTTGTGGAAGACAGACACAACTAAAGACATGAGCATAAAATGATGGTTGTCATTTTCTAACTGTGTTTCCTCAATGTGCTCCTTGAGAAAAAACACATCATCTGAACCAATCTCAGGCCTAACAAACTGATTGATCAAAGATATGCTGACAGCTTGCCCTAATGTCGACTGTCAGATAACACGCTCAGCTACTTTGACCACCTTGACTGTACCCTCAGAATAAATCATCAGGCCCCCTTTGTTTTTTAATGTCAGCAAGTGGTAACTTTGAACATATGATGCCGGTACAGCATCTGTTACCAAACTAGCGTGGCACACATCACAGGACAGCTTTCTCAAAATCCCGTCTAAGGGCTACCTCCCACTGCTTCCTGAGGTGGATTTCTTTGGGAAACCTTCAAAGTGTGAGAAATGTTAACAGCTAACAACAATCTACATAGTTAGTGACTAAATACGTTTAACCAAAATGTTGTTTGGAGGCTAACTTGAGCACATAAATGCATAGATTTGCTAGCTTAGCCTGGCTATAGCTAAAGATAAGATTATAAAACGGGATTTTCTAATGGCCAAATATAACCAAAACAATTGTTCAGCCTTACCTATGAAATGTAATCCCCCAGGATCTGGTTTGGAGCGTACAGTGGTTTGTACAATCCCAAGCAGCAAATCCGTGAGGCATCTTTATCCACTACTTCACTCCACAGCAGTGCCACTTGCAATATGGCAGTGATGTTGATGTACAATGCTGCTGGTCATGCGGTGTCTAGTAATTCTATGTCTATGATTGTATGTATAAATCCACATACTCGGGAAGGTTGGATGCTGAGTATGCTACAGTACAAGAGGGTGGCTATATCAGTCAATCTGACTCTGTAGAATAAGACAGGAAAAGACAGCAGGTGGAAATCCTTCCACTAAGCACGAGGGATGTGCTGTATCTCAACTACTTTTCTACCTCTTTAGCAATAACTCCTCATTCTGTGGAACTTCTGTATAACTGATGAAGTTTGCTGATGCCTGATCTCAAATGGGAGGATGTGTCATACTGGAGGAAAGTGAATGAGCTTGAAAGTTGATTTGCTCTGGACAGTCTTGCATTAAACACTAGGTATCTGTTTCGCTTTAGCTAACACCTAATTATATAAGTTGTCACTGTCTAAAGGGCTGTATTATTTACATTTCTGGGTAACACTATTACTTACAATCTAATATGAAAAAAAGTTTCTTATAAAATAAACTCAGGTTCTAGATAGTGCTTTTCTAGTTGCATTGGGAAGTCACTGAAAGTACCATCACTTCCTGCATAACTGCCTGGTTTGACAGTGTGAAACCTCATTGATAAACAGCAGCATGTAGCTTGAACAGCAGGGAAGATTGTAGGAATGTAGCTTTGTACAACTAAATGCATAAGATGACAAGGATGCCCAGCCCTCTCTTTAAGGAATGAGGTAGGCAAAGAAGCCTTGTGGCTACTAAAGGGCATACCGTTTATGAAGGGAACAGAGTTAGTCAGTCAGTCGCTTCCTTGGAGGCCTGCCCCTTTAAGGACATCAGAAACATCAGGGGCTGTATGTAGACAAATGTCCATGAAACAAATGTAGGGCTGCTGCTGACCTCAGAGGTGACTGTGAGAGAGGGCCATGTCATAGACAGAGTTACTGTAACTGACTGCAGAGTCAGTAAAGTGGAGCAAATGTTGAGTGGACCAGAGGAAGGGACCCCAATTCCTGAAGAGAAAACAGAGAAAGAGAGAAATAACAATGAGAGTGGTTAGGGAGGATCCTGCAGTAAGTAACTGCAATCAATCGATAATTATTTTACAAATAACCATGAACACTGCAGGATCCTTAGCAAAACGTAATAACTTTACAACACAGATCACTTTATCCGTTCATTCGTTTACTTGTTTGTCCATTTACAGGTATTCAAAAAACAAGCAAGCTTGAGTCATATATTTTCCTCTTATATAGATGCTGGGTATTTGTGGAAAGTAACAGTTAAAATCTTTGCACTTACCAAATTTTACAAATGTCTGTAGAAGTTGAAAAGCTATTGAATGACCTATTCCGCATGAAGTGTCTTTACTATATTGTTTACTTAATGCATAAGTATTAAAATAGCTTAGATTTCGGGAATCATGTCTTGACTTAACCAGTCAGTTAATTAGGTAATTGCTTAATTCATTTATACAGAAGTATATTGCAATAGCTACCTCTAAGCAGCCAAAAGCCATATTGGGTAGATAGATAGATAGATAGATAGATAGATAGATAGTAAAGGCACTCTACCTTTTATGACCAGTAGAGGGTGTTGCAGCATCACGAACTTCAGGCACAACCACCACGACAAAAGTCCAGGGTTCAAATATGAGTTTTATTACAATAACATAGCTTATAAAATGCTTTAAAATAACAAAACACTCATATTCTTTTCCTTATCTTTTTCTCTCTGCTTCCACTCCTCCAGATGAGCATTGTCCTTCTTCCATCTGACTCCAACTTGCCTGGATGAGGTCAAGCGGCTTCTTTTAATTTATCCCAGGCCCATAGCCAGAAACACTTCCTGGTCGAGCGGAAGTCCCACAAAGTAAGGATTATAAATCCCTGCAGTACCTCTTGGTGGCACCCATGGAACCTGACAAGGCTGCCCTACAAGACAACAGTTCCCAACATGCATTGCGGGTAACTGCACAAGTCACGTCAACCAGGGAGGCTAGTCAGGTTGTCTCCTCCCTGTCTTTCCACCACTCTGGCCTCCCACCTGGGTATTGTTCCTAAGTCTAAACCTTCTGGGATGCCAATGTACCCACTGCCACACTGATACCTTTTGCCTGTCTCCTGGCTGAGGCAGGAATTTCTTTGCCCTCTTTCTTGTGCCTCTGAAGGGCTGACCTCCCATGCAGATAAGGACCCTTGCCCCATCCTAGCCAGGATGTCCATCAGTGCTTGCCATCCATCACACTTGTCATGATGGCAGAAATTTCCAAAATATGGTAATGAATATGGTGAGAAAATAAAACATTTAATTGGAATGCAAGATGCTTTCAGCGTTTGGAACGGAATCATACTGTTCAACTAATGGTGTTTGTTTTCTTTTTATTGCTTAATGGTGGAGAACACAGATTTTTACAATTTTTGATTTTTTCATTCTAGATACACGTTTTAATTTTAAAGAAATAAATATGAAAAAGAAAGTTGTGTTTCATTTTTGATTCAGTGAAAATGTATTTTTATTTTCCTGGTAGGACAAGTAGGAATGTTGGTTACTCAACACCAAGGGAGGATTCTTATCACACCTTTTTTTCATTTGCTCTGAAATGACGTTAGGTTTTCTAAGAAGTCTGTTAAACCACTGACAAAGTTTCAGGGTTAAAATATTTCTTTGTGTCAGTCTTTGTGAGTTCTCGTGCACATGCTGATTGTCACTGAAACTTGAGTTCAACTCATTTGTAGAAATGTAAGCTATATTAAAAGAAAAACAAGAAATACATCATCCCAATAACAACAATTATAATAATAATTCTTTACATTTATATGTACATTTATATAGCACTTTTCTCAGTACTCAAACCTGGGTTGTTCAGTCAGTTGAAAGTTCAAAGTAGTTTGCTAGTGACACTTAGCAATTAAAAAGTAAATAATAGTGCCTTTAATGTGTATAAGCTTTCAAAGATATGCACTGACTTTGTGGGAATCTAAATTGAAGGTTAAAATTCAAGAAGGTCTTTCTTGTACCATAAGGTCTTTTTGTCTGTTTTTCAGCACAGTTACTATCTTTTACCAGGGCACTATACATCTTTTAAATAAACACTTTGCCTAATTAGTCTTCTCATATTTTTGTGCCTTATTCACCCATCCATTTTCCAACACACTGAATCTGAACACAGGGGTCTGCTGGAGCCAATCCCAGCCAACACAGGGCACAAGGCCAGAACCAATCCTGGGCAGGGTGCCAACCCACCACAGGACACACACAAACACCAAGCACACACTAGGGCCAATTTAGAATCGCCAATCCACCTAATCAGCATGTCTTTGGACTGTGGGAGGAAACCGGAGCGCCCGGAATAAACCCATGCAGACACGGAGAGAACATATAAACTCCATGCAGGGAGGACCTGGGAAACAAACCCGGGTTTCCTAACTGTGAGGCAGCAGCCCTACCACTGTGCCACTGTGCCACCGTGCCCCCCATGCCTTATCCAGAATATATGAATTTAACATGCTGTGAAATAACACAAATACGTTTACTTCCGTTAGAATTTTTGGTAATTAGGAGTGCTCTATTTGTTGATGACTGATTTTTACAATTATATACGTTTATTGATTTACTCATTATCCAAATGTGTATTTTTCCAATTTATGGTCAAAGTGTCTTGGCACCAAATGAGAACTCCATAACAATCCATTGCAGGGCATATTCATTTAAACACCCACACACACTCATAGCAATCCAGTTTGTAGTTGCCAATGAAACTACCATGCATATCATTATAATATGGTGGAATAACTTCAAGGAAAAATGCCTGTACACATGGGGAGAATGTTCAAATTCCATACAGATGTGACTTTAAATATAGAAGACATCTACTTTTTAGCATACTTGGAAATGATAATGAAATTAGGTGCGTCTTGACGGGCCATTCTGTTCACTACACTTCTTCTCTCTGGTGACACACATAAGTAACATAGCCTTCAAGATTCTTAAACCCACTTAATGCAATTCAGGTTCACAAACTGCTGGCATATATCTTAGCAGCAGTGGGTGTGAGACAAACCCTGAAATAGGATACAGTTGATCAAGAGGCCCACAATCTCTAATTCCCACAAGGTATGCCAATTTAGAATCACTGATTAACCTAACATATTTATTTTTAAGACTGGGTATTAAATATGAAATCAGATGCTTCCTATCTAATCTAATAGAGTTTGAGAGGATCAGGCAGGAAGAATGAGATAAACTGTCCAAATCCATGTTTGCAAAGCTTGTAGAGACATACCCAAGAAGACTCAAAGCTGTGAATTAAGAGTCTGAATGCCTATATGAATGAGACATTTCAGTTTTTGATTTTTAATAAACGTGCAGACGTTTCTAAAAACATGTTTTCACTTTGCCATTATGAGTTTGACTGTAGATTGATAGGCAAAACTCACAGATTTATCAATTTAAAATTAAACCTACAACACAATAAAGTGTGCAGAAAGTGAAAGGGCCTGAAAACTTTCTGAAAGCACTGTATCTTTCCATTTTCCTTTATAAATATTTTGCAAGTAGATTCCAGAGTAAGGTGGCACTCAGTGGTGCAACTAGCTTGCTGAAAGCCCCTGTGCAGCACCCTGAGGTGAGCTCCTCCTGTATAGCATAACTTTTAGTAATTTATTCTCAAATAGATTCTAGTGCTGGGCAGTAGCGTCCACGACCGCGACACTATAAGATCACATGCTGGTGACAAATAAACTGGCTTTCTAAATGGACTTTATAATATCTTTTTTAATCGCTTTATTACAGCAGCTGTAAGTTAGCAAAAATTAAATAAATTGTGGGAATGGAATGTGGGAGGTGTGGGTAGTAGTAGTAGTACATAAATATATGTAAAATGTGGACATGTTTACTTTTCCAAGGCAACTTTTTGAAGAAAGATGATTAAAAAGTAATGTAAGCTAGAAAGTAGAAACTGTACTGTGCTATAAAATGAAGCAATTTCAATTTGCAATGAATTAAAATGGCAACACCAGCTGAGAGGATACCACTACACAACCAACTTGTTTTTCACAAGTTCTGGAAAATTAACATTATAAAGTGAGGTGTCAATGGTTCCAAGAAATTTGCCTGGTTGGTAGGAAATTGCTTTGTCATATGCACTGCCTGGCCAAAAAAAAAGTCGCCACCAAAAAAAAAAGGTCACACACTCTAATATTTCGTTGGACCGCCTTTAGCTTTATCTTTAGCTATATTAAACATAGACCTGAGTTCTACTGTTGTTTTTCTTCGATTTGATTTCACCAAACGTTTAAGTGATCGCCAATCACGATCATTCAGGATTTTTTTTCCGGCCACATTTCATCCTCGAAGATGATGGGTCCCCACTATCCTTCCAGTTTTTAATAATGCGTTGGACAGTTCTTAACCCAATTTTAGTAGTTTCTGCAATCTCCTTAGATGTTTTCTCTGCTTGATGCATGACTAACATCTTTTCCACAACCACAAGATGTGTCTTTCGACATGGTTGTTTAAGAAATGAGAAGCAACTCATTGCACCAGTTGGGGTTAAATAACGTGTTGCCAGCTGAAAGATAATCGCCCATGCAGTAATTTTCCAATAGGAGGCTCGTACCTATTTGCTTAGTTAAATCCAGGTGGCGACTTTTTTTTGGCCAGGCAGTGTATATTGCTTGCTTCTCTTTAGTAGTTTCTCCATTGCTAACGGTTTCAGCAGATAGAACCTGATCTGAAGCCGTTGTATCCCTACTTCCAGATGCAGCTCTTTCAGTCACTGCACTGTCTGCATAACCTGCTTGCGGCCGTTGCAATGATTCACCAGCATCAGCATTCTCAGTTACTACCGATGGCCCTTGCTCAATTTTGAGAAAGGTAGAAATCTTGGTAAGCTTAGCGTTTTTCAATTCCTGTTGCAGGTGTTCCTTACATTTGGCAGAACCACTCTTATAATGATTCACTGCTACTGGCCAAAACATGGCATCGTATGGTGAGAGTATAAAAAGCCTTAAATTGTTCAAATATTCTGCATTTGCCGACTAATTGGGACAATAACTTAACAACAGGATTGCTATGATTTACCATTTACGAGTTCAAACTTTGAAAACGGTTGACATCAAATTAAAGTACAAAAGTAACAATTATTTACGATAATAATGTATATTTACATTATTCCTGTGAAATCCTCAAAACTTCTTCCATTCACATCCGCTATGGCACACCAAAGGTTACCAAATTTGGAAATGTGTGCTTCTCTGTGAGGCGGACTAGGCTGTGTTGTGCCTTCAATTAGGCTCAGAGACTCCAAACTTCTGAAGTCTAAATTTGTGTAAACTGTAGACCTGCCGAATATGTAATATCAACATGGATTGGATTGGATTTGCCTGGTGATGGTGCAAACATGCCACTGAAACTGTGAATTATTAACACAATGAACTGTGCAAGTGATTTATGTTATTAAAATTTTTTTTAAAATCTAAAAAGCCCCGAGTGGGCCCCCCAAGCTTGTAGCCCCTTGTGCTTTGCACAATCTACCCAATCCATTGCTACGCCATTGGTGGCACAGTTTAACACTGCATTTTCACAAATCCAGTAAACTGGTTTCAAATCCCATTCCTATCTCTCTCTTGTGGTGATTGCATGATCTCTCTGTATCTATGGGGATTTTCCAATTCTCACATTTATCTTTCATATCCCAAGGAACATCTAAATTTGCCCAATATGTGTGAGTAAGCGTACCCTGTAACGGACAAGCACTCACCGCTATTCACCAAACTGAAATGAGTGGTTTTGGATGATGGATGGTTGGACTGAATGTGGAGTACGTTTTCCACAGCTAAATAAAAGTTACATAATATCCATCCATCCATTATCCAACCCGCTATATCCTAACTACAGGGTCACGGGGATCTGCTGGAGCCAATCCCAGCCAACACAGGGCACAAGGCAGGAAACAAACCCTGGGCAGGGCACCAACCCACCGCAGGCTACATAATATGGACCATGTTATTAGATCTACTTTCAAAGTCAAATGCTGAAGTTCAAATTTATTCTTATGTGTTCATAGCACAATGACATTTATACTTTCATGTCGCCTGAGGATAGTAACAATAATACAATGCCAACAATAGATACACACATGTATATACACAGTATACATAGAGTGTTTGCAAGTATTTGTACAGTGTTCATAATGTGCACAGTGTTTTTATGGTACAGTATTTGTTATATCTTTTTGTTCAGTAACCTTATGACAGTCTTGTACCAATGGCCAGAAGAAGTAAGAAAAGCTGTTTGGGATGGCTAAGGTCTTTATTAATGCTGTTTGCCTTTCTAAGGCAACAAGTGTTATATACACAATAAACAAAAGGTAGCAGGGTGCTGGTAATATTCTGTCCCGCCTTTGCCTGCAGTTCTTAACAATCTTGAGCCAAGCAGGTGCTGCACCTAGATGTGATGCTACCAGCGAGGATGGATTTCACGCTGTACCTGCTGAAATTAGGAAGAACAGAAGGAGAAATCAGCACTTTAATCACATATCCAAGAGTGTTGGTTAGCCTAAATAGTCAAAATGTGTTCTGCCTATTTCAATTCATCACTGATGTTCACTGCAAGAAATTTAAAGCTGCACACCCCCTCCACAGTCAGGTGACCAGGTGAACATGGAGTGCAAGGAGATATGAGCATGCCACCCTGTGGAGTGCCTGTGTTGAGGGTCAGTGTGGTGGATGTGATGGCGCCAACCCCACATGTACTGTATGTTGGGCAGAAGGAGTTTAATGATCAGCTTTTTTGGTAAAAAGGTGTTAAATGCTGATCTATACTCTATAAACAGGAGTCTGACATAACCATTTTTATTTTCAGGTGTGCCAAGATGGTACAGAGAGATTTGATATCGTCTGTGGAGGGACCAGCTGTCACATTATGCAAACTAGAGGTGATCATGACAATCTTCAATAGAAGAAATTAAGGCAATTGTGCCAGAAACCCTGCAAAAATGTGCCCTTTGTGTGCCCTGAGTACTAATGTTGGAGTGGAAGAAATTATTTGAAATTAGGATTTCTCTTTGGCAATGTTCCCTGAATTTGTTGTGAATTTAATTGTCTGATATCCTTTTTGTCAGTACTATAAAATTTATGGATCACCAGAAACAGTAGCTGTAGACCGAAGCAGGTATGGGCGTTGTAGGTGTTGAATGTTTCATAGAATACGTAACCCTGAACTTGCTTTGTAAACATTTGAAAAACATTGATAAGCAGTTCCACTACATTGTTATAGTTTACTAGGGGGGCAAGCCCCCCTGGGGCCTTCAGTGCCCAACCCCCAGTTGCAGTCAGTCTGCCGCTCATGCTGTGAAGAGGGGGGCTGAACGCACCCCATGGAGATGCGGTCATTCCTCTGAAACCCCCTCTTAAACATTGATACAATGGGAAACAAATACAGTTATTTTTTTACCTCCTCTTTGCTCGATCAGCTGCTGGCTTGCTGCTGCTGCCGTGCCACATGATCTGCATCTCGGGTGACACTTCAAACACTTAAAAGCCCGTACAGCAGCTGTCCTAGTCTTTGTCTTTTATTTCCGGCTTCTGATTAAATCTCTTGACACTCTTGGTTAAGTCTTGTCTGGCAGGACAAGAGTTCTTGATATTTTTTGGTTAATAATTTAAAAATGGGTTAAGAATCTGAAAATCTAACAACATCACATTAAAGTTTGATAAATTCTGAAAAGAATGATACCAAACATATATATGTAGGTTT
Source organism: Polypterus senegalus (assembly GCF_016835505.1). Lineage (NCBI taxonomy): Eukaryota > Metazoa > Chordata > Cladistia > Polypteriformes > Polypteridae > Polypterus > Polypterus senegalus. The sequence continues at coordinate 73,925,746 of NC_053166.1, read as the reverse complement.
TAAAATAAGCCCGAGTTAAAGCTTAAGAAAAAACATGACATAAAAAGTCACATAAAATTGTTGCATAAAATCATTACACTTTTAGGCTTAGGATTTTATATATATAAGTAGATGTTTTAGTAATATTCGGTAGACTACATTGTATTTCCTGCTCATGTAGTAAACCATTCATTGACATAATCAAAGGGACAAATTCAGAAGCAAGTTGAGCAGCAGAATCCAAATATATCTGAATTACATTTTGGTTTAAGCACCCTGAACTGCCTGAGATTGGAGTCAAGTCATCCGGAGTGCACCTGGCCTTAGAGGCAGTGCAGCATCTACTGTTAGGGTGTAATTTCATACTCCTAGTTCTACATGTTGTAGCCACTCTCCTCACTAAAGCTGCTACTCAGCACTTAAGAGCTTCCAGACTGAACAAATACAAATTAATGTTTTAAGGTAATCCTAATGTTGAAGTCCAGTGTTGTTCCCAGTTAAATCCTGCCACTCTTTTACACTCACCACTTGATAGAGAGCTGGATGAGGAGTCTCATGACTGTAAGCAAGTGTTTTCTCACATTGCTTCTACTTCCTCAGACCTCCAGGAGCAACACTGCAAAATGCTGACTTAGAGCTATTTGATGACAGCTCTTCCAGTCGTTCTATTGATGAGAGAATCCAGTCAGGCTGTGCTATATGTTATGTTGGACTACTTACGAAGTAGGTCTGGAAAAGGTCTAGTCATTGTTAATATAACAAGAACGGTTTGCACGGCATCAATGTAACCTGACAGCCAAGGAGAGTGGACAGGAATGCACATGTATGAACAATGATGACTTTATTGCTTTTGCTTTTTACAATTCTTTTTTTGGTTTTGACAAGTGCAAGACCTTTTTGAATTTGAGTTTTGGCTTTGATTATGTGATTATTATGATTAGGTGCAGTTACTTCCCAGTTTGTGACTTACTTTTGGAGCTTTGACTATGACTTTTTTTTCCCAGTTACCTAAGTGGTTTGTCATGTAGTTGGTGTGGCAACGTGCTACATCAATGCATGCTCCCAACCTCTCTCTAACAAAATACTCTTGCTAGATTCCCCAATATAACATAACATGTACAGAAACAGAATGTTTAGGAAAAACTAAACTTCCATACACTTATTTAGCTCAAGCAACTGAATTATTTTCTCTAACTATGGAATGTATTCTTGTTAAGGATCAGCCTTTGCGAAAGATACATGGTGTCACTGAGCCCCAAACCATGGACACAACTAACACAGACACAGTCACGGGTTCAAATGCAATGATTTTATTCTTCCCAGTACCTTTACAGGCCCTTCCAGAATCATCAGTATAACACAGCACAGCACACAATATTGATTTTCCTCCTTCTCTGTCTTACTCCTCTTACAAGCAAATTTTATTCTATGCCTCCCAACTCCAACTCGCTTGGATGAGGTTGAGCAGCTCCTTTTATCTATGACACAGAAGCACTTCCAAGTTGGGGAGAAGTCTCAAAAAGTAAAGATTACCAATTCTGTAAGCCCCTACAGAATCTAACAGGGTTGCCTCACTGGACTACAGGTCCCAGCATTCCCTGCAGATGTCCAAGTGGGAATCCTAACCCAGGGATGCTTCCATCTAGTGTAATATTATTGTCACTCCTGGTCCCTTATTTTATTTTGGTTTCTGGCTGGGTAAGTGTATCTTTTCCTTACCTTTTGGGAAGTCCATCCATACATTTTTCTGCATTATTGTGTCCCAGCCAAGCCAGGAATCATCCTCCATCCACTTCGGGACATCTGTCCATCCATTATGGTACTCACACCTTTTAATATTTATGTTGGCTCTGGCTATTTTGGACTTTTGAAGCAGTGCACAGTTTTGGAGCTCTTTGGAAGCATTGTGGGTTTTTGACCTCCTGTGGCTCTCCTATTGCACACAGAGTGATAATTTCAAATTTGCTTGATACTCTGCAGTTTCCTTCTATAAAAGATGTAATAACACATCAGGCACATACTAAAGGCAATGACATAATGACCAAAAGACCTGTCTGCTAAACAAGCTGTAATCTCAAATCCCTTAGCACTCCAATACCCTCCTTTGCAGGTTTGGGTAGCAGCCCCAAGTGCACCTTACACAGAGGGTTTATGGTGTTGCATGGATGACAGAATTGTAGCCACAAAGTGTCTTCAGTTGGCCTAGATTTCTCCTAGAACATCCCATGTGTCAAAAAGGGAGTGCATTCTCTTATAAAGAAAACTTAGTTCTTACTTCTGCTACTGCAAAACATTTGCTCAGTGTAAGACCAGCCAGCAATACAACATTGGTAAAATAAAACCATGCTGGGTTTGAACTGAATTTTGTTCATGTACACAATGATTTTTTACAATTATTTCAAGCACATGGTTTTGAATATATGTTACTTATTGTGGATTTGTTTTTAAACGGGTGGAGGGTTTTCTCTTTTGAAAGGCTGATTCAACCAGATATCCTATATATCTATTAAATGACTTAGTACCTCAGTTTGGGATATCATGTATGCTGACCAGTGACAGAGAGACTCATTTTGCAAATAAAGTTATTTAAGACATCTGCAAAGCATTAAGAATTTATCACTTAATCAATTGTTCTTACCGTCCTGAGTCAGCTGGTTCCGTTGGAAGGCAACTATGGGCTAATGTCACTATTAAAAATCAGCTTGGCAAGATGTGTGAAGAAACAAATTTGAATTGGATGTCACCCTCTCATAAAACAGGACCTTCTCCTTATGAAATTTTTATTAAATGACCTTTGGAACTGCCTGCTGCCGCACCTTTCACCTGCAAACAGACAAATATACATCGATTGAATGAAAACGTGTATGCTTACTGTATTGCCTTAACATGTTCTCTTAGTTCTGCTTACTTTCAGGTTTAGTCTGCATTACCACCTCCTTTAACTTATTTGGTCCACTCCATCCGCTTAGGAGACTTTCTCTACATTTAAGTGCACCAACAAAATGACACCTTGGCACGACGCTGAAAGGGCCCTCTGCAAGTACTCCTCACCACTGGAACTGCTATGACGTGTGAAGGACAGCCAGCATGGGATCAAACTTCTCACTGTTGACTCACACCTAAACTGAATGATTTGGCCTCAGGAGAAGATGATAGCATCTCATGCATTACACTCAGATTCCTGAATTTTACTACTGGTAATACACCACAGTGTACAAGCCCCATACAAAGTACTTTTCTCAAACATCCTCAACAGCAAAGAGCTTTCACATTATTCTCCCCATGAAGATTATGAATACTTCTATGATGTACCAAATATGGTATAATATTTGCACAGACTTTTTTCATAACCAGTCTTCTTCAGTGCTTAACCATACCTGTTGGTCTGTACAGGCTTTACATTTTCAATCAGCTTAGGCGTCCCATTTTATTCAAAATCTTTTTGCATTCAGTTATTATTTTGGCTTAGACTCGAGCTGTAACAGATACCTGTCCCTGCTTCATTTGTTACAATGTTTTATTTCCATAGAGTCAGAACACAAGACAGACATTTGCTTTTTCAGAAACTGAGACCTATGCTACAATTTTTGGTGTAAAAAATGGCATTGGGTTTATGAGATTGTTACAAGGCTATGATTATAAGCCAAATAGGTGTGCTACAGATGAAGACTTTGGAACCTCTCTACCACTCCCAGCAACTTGTTCTGAACTGTGTAATGTAAGTGTGCTTTGTTATGCGGAAGAAAATGTTGAGGTAGGTAGTTTGTCCACAGTCTGTGTAGCAAGCTCAGATGCATTTTGTAATTCTGTGACCTGCTTGCCTGGGCTGGCTTTGATGTTACCAGTTTTCATTGTCCTTTTCAAAGACACATCCTAAAAGCTTGTAAACAAACTCACCTTTTACAGATTCAGTTCTTACTTTGAGGTTAAATGGATGCTAGTGTAATAGTGTAGTTTTGCCTGATGGGTTTATATGGAGAAACTGCTGTTGACTAACGTAAGCTGATGTATAAAAACCAACAGTTACGTTTGCCAAATGGGACTGACCCGTTCATTTTGTTTGAATCCCCCTGCTGTTCTTTTTGTTATTTTTAATTAAAAAAAAGCTTAATATTATCTCACCAAAACTAAAAACAAAGTTTGTTTCTTCCATGGTTATCTTTTTTTGTCAATTAGCTTAGGGCCAAACTTAATTTTTTTAACATTATATTCTATAATTACCTCAATGCTATTTTGTTCTTTTGGTGTTGTTTTGTTGCATATTTGGGTCTTGTTCAGAAAGTTTGACGCCACTTCAGACGGCCTTCCCCTCACCCAAACACTAAGCTTAAGGTCAATAAAATGGATCCCTGATGTTAAGTGAGTATTTTAGGGCTAAATGATAACAGAAATGTGAAACCTACTTATATACCTAATCTTAATTATAGTGAAACAAGTGGCATCCGTGTGAAACAATCAAGTGGCATCCGCTTTCTGAGCAAGAGCTTCATATTTTAATTAATCTGTATTTGTGTTATGGTCAAGGCAGGGTTCCTCCCCTGGCTTATGTTTAAATTGGTTTTTTTTTTGTCTTCTTTATTTACTTTTCATTATTGTTCACTGTTTCCCATCATTTATTATAACATTGTTCTGTTCTGATATTTCTATTATAGCTGTGTCTTTTCCAACTTCCCAAAATTGAGCGGCTACTGAGTTGGTAAGGTAGAATCCGACATGAGTCAAATGAGTACACAATAAATTTCTCATTTCAATAAAGTTTATTTTTAAAAGGTTTTAGTGAAAATTAATGGCAAGACAGTTCACACAAAAATAGAGAAAAACATCAGTGCACATGCAGGATAAAAGGCAAAAAGCTTTTTCTTGTTGAACATCAGTTCCTTTTTTTCCTCAAAGGCTGGGTTATTTCTCTATGCTTTACTTAATATACTTAGTACGTTCTGTACGTAAGACATGATTAATACTACACATTATGGTACATCACGTTTTGAAACTGTTTGTCCTCCATGCCTTACCTACTGCAAGGCAGATAACAAACAGACTAATCTGTAGTCAAGCAAGAAAAAATTAGAATGTTCCATTTTAATTTAGCTCGAGGAGTTATAATTGAACATCCCACAGACTATGCGCTAATATATAGGGAAACATTTTAACATAACTAAGAAAATATTTCCATCAATTTAACATAACCTAAATAACTAACAAATGACTCTTACATTTATCTTAGGTATTTTGTGTTCATTTTATTCAATTTAGTTATTATTTAGTTTCTGTGTGCTTAGATTTTTTACTGATATTACCTTTCCGGCAATTCCTATTTGCCTAATAAAGGTTACTGCCTTCTATTGCAACCATACACTAGGTGGCACTGCTTCTCTGGTGTGGCTCCCCTTTGTTACCTGCAGGGATGTGTGGAACAGGTAGTCCTTGTGGCCAGGCTTATTTTGCTCTTCAGGTGCTGCCAGAGCATGCTGCCAGGAGAGGACTCATTATTATTATTATTATTATTATTATTATTATTATTATTATTATTATTATTATTATTACTATTATTATTATTATTATTACTTTATGGCAGTTCCGCCTGGGAAGGAGCACAGGTATAAAAAAACGAGAAGACAAAGAAGAGAATTTTGACGCCATGACTGTTTTTGGTCAAATTTTATCAGGGGTTTGAGGCTCTGCTACACAACTACTAGGCCACAGTGTGTAATGTAATGGAAAGGTTTAAATTTTGCACTTGTGGCTGGGTGCAGGAATGACAAGCTTGGATGCAGCGATGAAAATTTGAGGTGCCAACCAAGTCATCCCTTTTATTGTCCGGAGACAGCAAAATAAAATGGAACTAACAAAAATAACACTCATAAGCGTGCATCCTTTCAGTGGAGATTTCACAAAAAAACACAGTTTGCAGTCGCCCTAGCAGAGCTCTGGCCAGTAATGACACTTCCTTCGGGGATACCCAGGATTTTATGGTAGCTGGACTGGAAGGGGCAGGAATAAATGCCTTCACCAGGCAGATGCTTGACACTGTGGGAAAAAGAAGAAGATGACAATGTTAGCGGCAGCGCCCCTTCTCGTCTTGGTGAGTTATTACATACCTTGACTGAACCTGTGAGGAGGTCCTTCAATGCTCATGTGTGGCACACTCCAAGTTGCTAGGGTAGACTTCAACTCCCACAACTATGGAACAGAAAACGCCAGCGATGAAACTCAGAACTCTGTGATGCTAGACACTGCACCAACACTCTGTCTTTACTATTTTTATTATTATTAATAGTAGTAATAGGAGCAGTATTCCTTATAAATAAATTCATTCTGTAAAGCCATGATCAATCTATGGACATGAGCTCCCATGGGAGAAGGTACCACTTGTCTCATTTCAGAAGTAGCAACTACATTTATAAGCATGCATTTCTTCTCATTATTCATCTTAATAAGAATGTCTTTTATTTCTTTGTGTATATGGACATGTCCCATACGATGGTTATTATTATTAGTATAGTAATACAACTTGTATGATTTATTATTACCAATATTATTATTATGTAATCAATATGAGTAATGTACTGTCAAGTTTTTACATTTAAAAAACTAACTGCCTTATAAATTTGATCAAATTAGGGTATTGTTTGCAGTAATAAACTAAATGTTTTTTTGAAAGTCAAATCAAAAAGCTGATGGACTATCTATCTATCTATCTATCTATCTATCTATCTATCTATCTATCTATCTATCTATCTATCTATCTAGTCTTTTAAAACAAATTAATTATCCAAAAAAAGCATGCAACTTTTGTTTAGATTTCAAATGAAGCCTATTTAATTCAAAGCATATACAAATATTTTAAATTTTTAAATCATTTAACACTGAAAAAAATATTTTATAACATATTAATGTTGGAGTTGATTCACTGTTTAACACCGCTACTTCACAGCTACAGAGGCCTGGTTTCAAGCATGGCTTCCAGAATTGGAAGTGACAAACCGTTTTCAGATCCTTGCGGACCTGGACAGTCTCTCTGATGCTTCTGAGGTGGTAGGCAGAGATGAAGAGTCCCAACAGGCCACCTCAAAACCAGTTCCTAGAAAGAGAGGGGTAATGAATTATTGCTGGGGACCCAATCATTAGGGAAATTGAAGCACAGGTAGGGCAAATTTTGAGCAAATGCAGCAAAGTCTAAGGAAGATAGACTGGGATAAGCTTTCAAGTGTGGAGACAGTTGAGGAGCAGTGGAACAGGTTTAAAAATGTTTTACATGTAATACAGGACAGGTACTTACCTAAATTTGGAATTAATAAGAAATTTTAAAAACCTCTGTAGTGGAATAATAAAGAATTAAAAAGAAGCTGCAAAGGAAAAAAACAACTTTATAAGGCATATAAGACTAATAACTCCAAAGTGAATCGTAGGGCGTACGAGAACATGAGGGCAACCATTAAGAAGTATATTAGGGAGCCTAAAAGATGGAGAGGAATATAGCAGATAAGGCAAAAGACAACCATCAGAGATTCATTCAGTATTTTAGTAGTAAAAGAACAGTCAAGGAGGAGATTAATTGCATCAAGAATAGTAAAGGGGAATTAAAAGAAACAGACAGTGAAATAACAAACACTCTAAACTTGCATTTTTCTAAGGTCTTCACAAGTGAGGAAGTGCATAACCTCCCAGTGGTAAATAGGACTACTAATTAATTTCTGAGTGTTTTAGAAATTGTAGAGGGAGAAGTATTGTTCAGATTAAATAGGCTCAAATCAAACAAATCACCTGTACCAGATTACCCTTGAATTCTTGAGGAGGCAACAGAGTACATGTATAAAACCTTGACACATATTTTTTGGAAGTCACTGCACACTCGGGGGGATTCCAAATGACTGAAAAATGGCAAATATTATCCCATTATATTAAAAAGAGTGACTGGGCAGATCCAAGCAACTATAGGCCAGTAAGCTATGCATCACAGTAAAATTATTGGAAGGAATTAGTAAGAATAAGATTGAGTAGCACATGGCAAGTGCAGGAGATTTTCTGAACAGTAAACATGGGTTCAGAAGAGTTCTATGAGGAAGTAATGAGAAGTCAAGCAAAATGACACATTTTATTGGCTAACTAAAAAGATTACAATATGCAAGCTTTAGAGGCAAATCAGGCCCCTTCTTTAGGGGCATGATTTGCCTCGAAAGCTTGCATATTGTAATCTTTTTAGTTAGCCAATAAAAGGTGTCATCTTGCTTGACTTCTCATTACATCAAAAATGGCTAACATAGTACAACACCCTAGTGCTATAAGGAAATAACAAAAGGATATGATCAAAGTGGAGCATATGATATTATTTATGTTGGCTTTCAGAAAGCATTTGATCAGGTGCCACCTGAGAGGTTGGGTATCAAACTAAAAGAATTGGCTCAGACACAGGAAGCAAAGGGTGATGGTGCAAGGAACCTTATCAGAACTGGCTGATGTCAGGAGTGATGTTCCACAGGGGTCAGTGCTAGGGCTGCTGCCTTTTTTAATACATATAAATGATTGGAATAGGAATATAAGTAACAAGCTGGTTAAGTCTGCAAAATAGGTGGATTGGCAAATAATCTGGAACCCATTGAATCATTTTAGAATGTTTTGGGCAGTACTGTATACAGGCTTGGACAGACTTGTGGCAGATGAAATTTAATGTAAGTAAATAAAAAGTATTACATGTATTAAGTAAAAATATTAGGGTTGAATACACAATGAGAAGTCTGAAAATCTAGAGTATGCCTTAGAGAAGGATTTAGGAGTCGTAGTAGACCAGGCTATAAAAAGGACATAGCAGTACTAGATGAGCAACTAGGCTCATTCCAGGGCTAAATTATGAAGAAAGATTGAAAGAGCTGAGCCTTTTCAGTTTAAGCAAAAGAAGATTAAGAAATTACATGATTAAGTGTTTAAAATTTTAAAGGGATTTAGCACAGTGGATCGAGACTGTTATTTTAAAATGAGTTCATCAAGAACAAGGGGACACATTTGGATATTTGTTAAGGGTAAATTTTGCACAAACTTTAGAAAGTTTTTCTTTACACAGAGAACCATGGACACTTGGAATAAGCTACCAAGATGCGTAGTAGTCAGTCAGACTTTAGGGACTTTCAAAACTCAACTTGATGTTTTTTTAGAAGAATTGCTCCCTTTGCTCACCCACCCCCGGGTTTGGTTTACGGGATATACAATTTGAAGAGATTGTTATTTTCATGGGAATTGTTACATATGCATTATTTTCATTTTTATTTTAAAACTTTTGTAACAACAATACTTGTCCTTTATTTTCGGCACTGGGCATGGTTAAATCTCTTTCTCGCAGGATGTATAACGCTGCTCATATTGTGAAGGTGGGCAGCTGAACGCACGCTAAGGAGATACTGTCGGATCAGCTGCTGTCTTGCTGCTGCTGCTGCTGTCGAGCTCCATGTTCTGCTTGTCGCACTGCACGTTGATCATTTAAAAACCTGTACAGCAGCCGTACTTTTGCCACTTTGCGTCTCTGCCGCTCGCGTTGTAAAGGGGGTGGGGGCTGAACACACGATAAGGAGAAGCGGTCGGATCATCTGCTGACTTGCTGCTGCTGCTACTGGCAAGCAATGTGTACTACTTGTCGCTTGTCGTTACCTTAAGAGCTGGAAGCATATGACGTGTGTCTGCCAAAAGCATTCCAACAACTGCTAGATTAGATGTCCGTGAACTTGTTTTAAATGTTGTCTCACTGCTTTGTCTTGCGTGACATTAAAGTGTCTCTCGCAGGACGTCAGATTGCGTTCCGAGTAGATCACATCTCATCTCCCTAGTCTCCCTCCCAAGATTTTTTTATAATAGATTAAGTGGGTAGGACTGGCAAGCTTTGTTAGGCAGAATGGTCTGTTGTCATTTAGATTGTTCTGTCTTTGTAGAATTAGAATGCTCTCTCTGTGTCCATTTGGTTTAACTCTGGTTTTCCTTCCACATCTCTTTATCTTGCCATTTAGATTTACTGACAGCACTAAATATGAGTGAGCGTAGGGACACACGTGAGTGTGCTCTGTGATTACACACATTGTACCCATTGCTGATGGGACAGCCTGCCTATCACTTAAAAGTGAAAGAGCTGTTTACAAATAAAGAATTTAATGGCTGCATTATGCAAATAAATTAGATGCAATACCTGTACACATTGTACTTTAAAATTGTGTGTTGGTTTCATAATTTAAACAATTGAATTAGTGATTTTGCTTTTAATTATTGCAACCTGTATTGAAATATGCATAGTTGCTAGTGTGTTTCAGTAGGCCTTAAAATGAACAATATTCATGGATGGTTCCTGCTTTGTACCTGATCTCCATACCCCCTCTCTCCTGAGCCTGAACTAGATTAACTGAGTTTCAGAAATTTTATGTTGTTATAATATTATGTTAAAAAAAGAATGAATGAATAAATAAATGAACTCCCCTACAATCTTATTTTCAGACTGGTTCACTTGAAAGTCTATTTACAATAATAGCGCTTCTTTGCAAACTGCTGCTTATTAAATTATCTGTGTTTTATTAATCTGATTTTTTGTTCTATGAATATGACTTTTACAAGAAGTTAGTATGTAAATGAGTTTTTTTCTTTGTTACCCCTCACTGTGTAAGAACAATCTTCTGTTTTTTGCTGCAGTGTGATTCAGACAACACAAGGTGGCAGCTTTTAGTAATATTTATCTTAAGAAGCTCCCTCCTGCTTACATCTCACTCATTCAGCAAGTAACCTACCTAAACGGATCATATGGCTGTGTAACAGAAAATTGGAAAAGAGATAGATTACTAATTGATTTGAGAAGGAGTCATTCATTTTTATGAATCATTTGTGAATTTCACACCCAGTTACCTTGACCTTATACTCATGCCTGGTCTATTTAGATTAATCAAATAACCTAAAACAAAGTATTTTCATGTGTGGGAGGAAAATAATGCATGCAGTAGGAGAATGTGAACATGGCATGTCGCCAGTTATTGGGTGGGGTACTAAACTCAGGGAAATGAAGATGAAAAGGCAGCAGAACTAACGTCACTCTCACTTAAGAAAGCTGTGATGATGATTGAAATGAAATGATAAATATCATTACTATAAATAGAGACAGGTGTGTAATCTGAATGTCAGATTATTTTAAGGTCTTTTTCTTTAAAACACAAAAGTTTTTTTTTGATCTAATTATTTCTAACCTTTAACATGAAGAAGGTGGTAAATGAAAGGGATGGATAGAGATTAATCTCCGTGTCAGATTCACCTGAGGCTGAGTGTGAGTTGTCATACTGAATTGTGCACAATTGGTCAAGTGCACACAAGCTGACTTGCACTTCTATTTTATACTTTTGTTCTCTCTTTTTCCATTAGTCTTACCAAAAAGATCAAAGTTTTATATCAAATATTTTTGCATATTTTGATTTTGTTTCTGAAGCAGAATTTATTTGTTAAAAGTTTGGACATTTGTTTTCAAGAGTTTTTGTCTTTCTATTGGTTGTTCATAGAAGCAGAAGTGCCAGCTATGCACTCATAACATGCTAATACTAAAGCCTACTATATTCTATTCATGCAATTTATATTTATTTCTATATATAAACTAAAATAAAAGTAATGCTGGAGATAAGTAGCAGTATGTTGTGTCAAAATGCAGTGTAGTTAGAGCTACTTCTACAGAGTTCTTGGTCTCCCTGCAGTGCAGAGGTCATCTGACTTCCTACTAGACCGTCATGGAGTATATGTCACTCAGATACACCTGACATGACCTGCCCTGCCTGTCTTTTGGAATCATGGGGAACACTATACAGTCATTCCCTGACTGCACTTGCCATCTTTTATAAGGTGCTCCTGTAGGCTTCCTTTTTTAGACAAAACTCCTGAGAACAGGATTTATAACCCCACCCTGGCCCTGGTTCTCTAATATTAGATTGTAAAGATTTTCTCCCACAGCTAATGTTCTTTAACATTCCTCAGTATATTGACCTTTGCCACGTGGGTGTGCAACCGTTTATTAGTCAGGCACCACATTACAATGTACAAATATCTAATTGGAGAACACTATCTCCTTTATTGTGACAATTGTTTGTTAATTTTTACAGATTGCAAGGGGTAGGGGGAGACAAAGAAGAAAATAAAATACACCGGAACACAAATTGAATTCAAATTCTGCTGCTCCTCTGGGTCTTCAGTTTAGAAGATGTCCTTGCTGCACACTTAAAAGCTGTTCCCTTATCACTTTCATCTCTGCCTTTCTTTTTCTCTTTCTCTCATACATGACCCTGTGCTTTTCTCCAGCCATTCAGTTTTTTTCTCTCAGTCTCTCCTCAGATGCAAGACTCAGTTGATACTCTGGATCACCTCTGATCTAAACACTGAAATCACATTTGTAGTGAGAGAATATGTGCTTTGACTTCAGTAATAGCAGACTACTGCTCCCTGAGGTAGCCTCTGACATTCTAGCAAACCCAAGACCTCTGAAGCCTTTAAAAAAATCAGGTCTCTTGGGCACCTTTTATGCAGTTTTTTTTTTTTTTTTTTAAGGGGGCCATCCAGTCCTTCTGTTTCCAGTGTAAAGGACAGCATGCAGGGACTGGCCTCACAGCCTGGACTGAACAAGAATCCTTACCCAGCCGGGAAGGGAAGACAATTCATTTGGGCTATTTAGTTCCCCAAAACACTTGGTGGCTGCATCCCTGGGCAATGGCAACTCTATGAATACCCAAAGGGCAGGTTGGGAAAAATAGTTCCATGGAACAGCCCTGTTGGGTTCTGTGGGTGTCGCCAGGGGGCACTGAGGGGATTAAGGGTTCCTAATTTATAGGGCTTCAGCCTTACCCAGGTGTGAGGGACAATCTCATGACACCAGAAGTACTCCTGGGTTCTGTATTGCATTTATGAGTGGAGGAAAGAAGGAAATGAGGCAGAAGAATTATAGTGTGTTTGAGTTGTGCCCTTTTTTGAAAACTTTGTATAAGGTAGCTATAAGATTAAACCTTTTATTTAAACTGAGCCTTGTGTCTGTGCAATTGTGTCTGGATTTTGGGGTGCTGCAACGCCCACTGATGATCACAAGTGGCATACTCATCAGGATTTCCTGGCCGTCTGGTTGACGTGAACCTGTTCCCATATATATTCATATACTTGTGACCATAAAGCTCTGACACAAAAGCATCACTTTTGTAAAGAAATGCTATGAAAAAGGCTACCTTCCACGAAAGGGAGAAAGAGCACCAAGAAGAATGGGAAAGCCACAAGGTACCAGATATATGGCATTTCCATCAGCAAAGGAGCCAAGTCAGGATGAAAAGTCAACCGGGCTGCCAATACATGGTCATGCCATTCTACCTGTGAGAACATCGCCCAGCTATTTGCGGAAGATGGCCACAAACCCTGCCCTGGAGAACCATGGGAAAGCAAATGGGAAATGGCTGTTGGTCTGCTTCTTGCAAAGGTCTTCTTAAATGTTTCAGATTTTGGGTATCATTCTAACATGAAGTCTATGGGAGCTGTTGAGGTCTCCCCATCCCACAAGAAAATGAACAATCCCAACATATATAAAAAACAAGATGTTAATGAGCAAATGAAACACACAAGGAGATAAAATGAAAGATGAGAACCAACCACAAATTAAATTAAGGTAAAAGAAAAAGCTTGCAAACACTATAGGCCTACTTAACGGAATTCTGCCTATCAGTAGAATTTCACATCCACCAATTCAATACCAGACTGTTACAAATCACTTCCTCTATCTCCATTTTTCTTTCTTCCTCTGTAGTCTAACTTCTCTTCCACCTACCAGTCAAGTATTCATTCATTCATTCTGTCTTTCTTTCTTTCTTTTTCTATTTTTCTCTCCTGATTTCATTAAAGAGGTGGCTATTATATCTCCCCCCTGAATACTTTCAAGGTCAGAGTAACTCCATAACTATAACAGGAACAACAGCCAATAAATATGCCAAATGGTACTTGGAGCCCCTGAATCCCATGAGTGGCTCCTTAAAGGGCCAACTTCTATAAGTAACTCACAGTCTCCGCATTCCAGAGCGCAATACCCATGTATACTTAATATCGCAATATTGTGTCTACTAGTTCCCAAGAGGTGCTGTCCATGATCTGTATAGACACAAAGATTCAAACCTTCCAAAATAATGAGTCACCTATCCCCAGTCTTTTTCATTATATTTGCCATTGCCTCATGTGTCTTCAGGTCACCCATCAAGCATGGGGAGATGTTTTCACATTTCCCCTGTTCACCTGTGTACTCCCTACATATGACACAGTCTTCCACCCTTAAAGACCCCACCAACCATGAAACGATGCAATGCAGATATGTCAGTCTGTCTATCCTTGAAAGGTTTGTTGCAGGACTGCCCTCTGACTTTGCCATTCAGAAGGTTTTTTTACCCTAGCTAACATCTTACTGATTAAGCAACCCATCACTATATGTGGAAGTGTCACACAATATGGAACATAATTCAGTTTCAATAAACACATATGTAAAGACCAGAGGCCTCATATATAATGACTTGCATAGAATTCACACTAAAATATTGCACAAACGGACAAAACTAGAAATGTTTTTACTCACAAAAAAAAAATCAGAAGCATAAAACTGTCTGTAAACAAAGTTCTATGCATTTTCCCTTTATAAATCCTAATCACCGTGAATTGTATTGCATACACACAAGCCTACAGCCCCACCCTGACTCCTCACAGAATTTTGCCTATTTAAATATGCAAATCAGTAAAACTAACACCTCCTGTCCAATGTTTTGCTAAAAGAAAACAGCAAAAGAATATGAAAAAAAGGAATTTCAGTTTAGGAAGCAAGGAAGAATGTACTATTTGGTAGAATAAGCAGTAGTATAAGCAGCAAAAGGAAACTGGAGTGGCACAACAAGGCAGAGGCACTCAAAAGTTTAACTTCAGAAAGTGGTCACATATCAAAGTCAACATGAAAAGGTGAGTCACAGGCCACCATCTGAGCGTCAATACCATTGGAGGAGGTAGCGGAATTCCAGGGATAACACCATTTTAGCAGTGAGCCACTGCAATTATTGGCGAGACACTTTTATATATCTTTCCACAACATTAAAGAGACGCATTTTTGTGTTACAGATAGTTTTCACATTAACAGAATGGAAATGCTTTCTATTTACATAAGTAAATTCATTCTCTAAAGGTGCCTGTATATGGAAAACCAGATGTTGCTACGAATTGCGCTTTGATGTTTTCCCATTCAACTACAGTGTAAGAAAATCTTACTGTATATATCTGGATGACAAGTGGATAATACCATCCCACACAGCTGGCATGGTGCCACTCAGTGATGACTGAGAAATACCTGATTTATCAACCAACTCTCGCTGAAAAGCTCCTGTGGCTTAAAGCCTGAGGGTGGACAGAACTTCCAAAGGGGCAGGTAGAGCACAATTCCTGCCTTTGTAAAGCTGGCCCCAGTTCAGCACACAACTTCAACAGGATAGCTCTTGAAAATCTAAATCATCTTAGAAGCTAGTCATCATCATGGGACAAGAAATCAGTAAGAACTCTAAATACGTGTTCTCTTCTTCCATGTACAATATCTTCTACCATCACTAAAGCAGCCATGGAGGTTGGAACAGTTTGGCCATTCCATGCACCATTATATTATTACAGAATGATTACAATAAAGTGCCGTAAATTTGTAAACAATATGCAATTAATTTTGGTGTATTTGATAAAGCCTGCAACATGGATGTGACCATAAATAAGAAAGGGAGACCACACAGAAACAGTAGCAGTGCTTTGATGCTGGGTGCCGCCCATTTACAAAACCACGCAGAACCGTGCATACGCATGGTCTGAGACTGCCATGAAAGGTGTGTGGCATTACACCAAGTTTAATTTTTATACATCTCAATGTGAACATGGAAACAGGAGTACGCAACATTTTTGTGCGTATGCACTGTTTATACATGAGGCCCCAGGAGTATTTTATTTGTGGCTTATCTATTTAGTATTGGAAAACAGTAAGGTTTCATCTGTCATGACATCAACAAAGAACAAACAAAAGGCAGAACATGATGAATGGAAATAGAATCTACAGTGGGGCATTTGTTTAACAAAGGAAAAAAATCACAAAGGCAACAAAGCACTTGTGGGAAAAATACCATTCAGGGCAAAACCGGTCAGCATGTTCCAGGATTTAGTGTCAGGGTGATGCCCCTGCTTCTGGCAGTATCAGACTGTGTGCTCTTAGATCCTTTTTGAGGTTAGGCTCTAAAAGGAAATGATGCTGTTTGCGTCACAACTGACATTCACTGCTTTCTTTTAATGTGTTTATTCTTCTTACCTTTGGAATTTAAGGAGCCGTATTATTGACTGATTTCAAAACTACTAAACAGTATATTGACAAATAGTTCTTTTGTTTGTCCTGCTCCCCAAACATTACTTAGCGGATGTGGTTTTGGTTTCTTAATTTGTTCTTTACCCTATTCATTTCAATATTTTTTTGTTTCTCCAACTAGTGTTGTAATTGAGCTATCAATCTCTTACTCTTTTTGTTCATATACTGTACCATATCTACTTTCATAATGTGTAACAATACAATGCATTTTAAAAAATATTAAAGTGCATAAGGAACAAAGTAATACATTTCACATAATAGATTGTAACTGTGGTGCAGTGGGTAGAGCTATTGAATCAAAAATCAAGTGTACTGGAATTGAATCCTCTGTCTAACTGTCTGGAGCAGTCATGTTCGCCCTGTGATTGTGTGAGTTTTCCTCTGTGTCCTCTATTATTATTTTTTTTCCCTCAATCACGTGTGTTATGATGATAGGCAATTCTAAATAGGTCTGCTGGGGCCCTGAAGTGGACTTGCACCATGTCCTTGGTTGGTTCCTGCCTTTGACACTATGCCGATAGGGTCCAACTTAGAATTCTGTTGAGAAGGTTTGAAAATGTCTTGTGATTAGTATCATAAATAATGGAATTCATAAAGGAAAGTTTGTAGTGCTAGGGTGTTGTACCGTGTTAGCCAATATGAATGTAGAGAAAAGCCAAGCAAAATGACACCTTTTATTGGCTAACTAAAAAGATTACAATATGCAAGCTTTCGAGGCAACTCAGGCCCCTTCTTCAGGCAAGATGTAAAGGAAAGTTTGATACACTATTGTCCATAACAAAGCATTATAAATTATTAATGCATAAATTCATAACAGAATTTACTCAAAATGGCCGATTCCTGGGTGATGAGTTCATGAGGCAGGAAGGGGAGAGTCCAGGCTGACGAACATATAAGTGATATTAAAGACAGAGTGGCTGTCAATTTTCTGTTCTGTGGAGGAAGGAGAAGAGAAGGAATTGGAATGCAGTGCCAGCTTCTTACCTTTACCAAAGCTGTCTCCAATATGTACCCACTTGACAACATGCTCATCAAGATCACTGCAATTCTTTATGAGCACAAGTTTATTTTGGGGTCCTGACCCTCCAGAATATTTTTAAGGTTATTTCTTTGAATCTATTAATCTCAGAAAAAAGTTTAAATAAGTGTGAACCAAGTGTGAGAGGACAATACGTGTTGCACCTCAGCAAGTGATTTACCTTCCAAAGTTGAACTCATGAATGGAAAATAAAAACGATTATTCATTTCCAAGGCTCACCACTTGTTCAGCACTTCAATTGCAGCTGCAATCCCAACCTTAGTCATTGAGCTGGGTGGAAGCCTCTGTGCAGTCAATCTGCTTCTAATTAAAGTGTCAACACTTTAATTATACTTTGCTGTAGAGTCAATTTATGTACAGTAAAACATAACATCATCACTCCAAGTGCAACCAGTTTACACAGGAAGAGGCACAGAACCCATTCTAGTAGCCCTGCATGCAAGGCAGGAGCCAACTCAAGCAAGGACACAGATTTAACACAGGGCTATCTCACACATACACCTGCACTCAAACACACACAGGACCAGTTTAGGATCACAGATTAACCTAACATACATGACTTTGAGATAGATAAGAGAAATCTGAATTCTTGGAGAAAAAACACACAGACACAAAGAGAACATTATAGCTTTGCACAGACCTTTTTAATAGGTGTTACATGAACATTGTTGCTTAGAATAAAGTCATAGTCTCTCCTCTCTTTGCATTGACTGACTTAGATCAAATTACCGTAATGTCACACCCAAACAATAATATCACAATGTCCAAAGGAGCCAATGCTGCGTGTCTCACAAGATTTTAAAAATGAAGTTACATGAGTTCAAATTCATGACTCTGTCTCTCACATTTTTGCAGCTGGATTTTTAAAACTCATTCAGTACTTTCTATTACTGATCTTTAGATTATATGTTTCAAGTAAATAGATGTCTTAGTTTCTCGTTCATCATATTTCATTGCTAAACAAGCAGCTGCAGCAGATCAGGGTAGTGAGGTGGTTAGTGCTACCACCGCACCTCTCCAGAACTTATTTTTGATTTAATAGTCACCATTTTTGAGCAAGCTGCATGTTGTTCCCTTATTCGTTTTTTTAAAATAATCTACTATCCTTTGAAATGCTAAAAATGTGCATTTTTAAGTAAACTGATATGTGAATGCAACCGTCCCCTGCAATGATCTGTCTTCCCTTCCAGAATTGATCTCTGCTTTATGGCCACTGTTGCCAAAATAGGCTCAAATTCTGTGTGACTCACTAACAAAAAAAAATAATTTACCAAAGTAATTAATTAAATAAGGCTACATTTTCCATTACTCTTTGGGAGTGATTGTCCAGTGTACCATGAATTGCCAGGCAAGAAAGGAAGGCGCAGGTAGGGGTTAAAGTCTTGAAAGAGAGGGTGAAGTACAACTTAGGAGGAAACACACATTATTCTCCACAAACATTGGAAAGCAGGCATACAGTATATTGGAGATTTCTGACCATTGCTGCAGCAGAGAATGGGAGAAATCATAGAAGTTTGGAGAGTAACTCTTGGTCAATAGAGGGCATCATTGCAGTTCAAGAGTGAAAATCTGTGACTTTTTAAAAAGGCAGGAGAGACTTGAATCCTTTTAGGTGGCAGCATATAGACCAAAAGCAGAACAAATATTGATGTCCTTTTTATCAGTGAAAACTGGGACTGCTTAAGAGACCTGGGCCTTTAGGGGGTACTTAAGGACTATATGGGTTAATGGCTCTAAGACTTTATAGATCCACCCTAAGTGGACTGAAAAACAGATTCATTCGAATTGACAGTATATAAGTGAATAGGAAACATAGGCAAATAATCATGGTTGGAAGATCAGGTTGATTCACTCACCAAAGTAGAAAGGGCTACAGTAAACTTTGAGTCAAGAACCAGAATCTGTCCAAATTTCATAATGTCTTTCCTTTAATTGTTTACAGTTTGGACCTTTTTTAAATAGATGTGTCCACATTTTGTAGCATGACCTCCATGATAACAAGCATCATGTATCATATATATTACATGCCCAGTAACACACAACATCCAAAGCTCCTCAAAATTGAGATGATACTATGTAATCAAACTAACAGTAACACATACAGGCAATGGGAAAACATGATATCAGAATGGATAAACAGAAATAATCATCAAAGCATTTCTAACAACTCCAGATTTCAGAAATGATTCTAAGACAGTGTTTAAAATTGCCCTTAAAGTAGGAAGTTGACTTGGAGAGAAAAAATGGCCAGACGATGGTCAGAGAGCTAGACATGAAGAGAATGGATGCAAGAAGCCACCCCACCAGGTAAATACCTGTAGGCTTCAAGGTTTGTATTGGCAGCAAGTTTGTAAGAAAGGGGAAACAAGTTTGTAGTTTTGTCTTATGTATATTATGCTCTATGTTCTCCTTGTGCTCACCTCTTCCTTTTTTTATTTCTCAATTAAGGGACCATTTTTGTACATATAGATTAGATTAGATTAGATCAGATAAACTTTATTAATCCCATGGGGAAATTCAGATGCATATACGTAGCAGCAGAAACATGAAAAACAAGGATACAGACTCACAGGACAGATGATACAACCAACCAACCAACCAACCAACCAATCAATCAATCAATCAATCAATCAATCTATCTATCTATCTATCTATCTATCTATCTATCTATCTATCTATCTATCTATCTATCTATCTATCTATCTATCTATACAGTATATATATAATAAAGAAATAAAATACATTTAATGAGTGCATTGGATGGAAGCTTTGATTTGCCTGATAGCAGTGGGCACACTGTGGCCATAAGTGCTTCAACAGAGCACCATCCTTGAGGGGATAGAAGGGATTTAATGGTGGCATTCAATTTTGCCGTCATCCTGTTTTCCACAACAGCTTCGCGTGTGTCCAGGTGTTGCCCTGTGATGGAGTAGGCCTTCCTGATACGTTTATTCAGGCATTGTGCTTCTTTTGAGCTCAAGTTGCTTCCCTAGGAGACCACAGAGTAAAACAACACACTGGTCACTTTGGACTGGTAGAACATTTCCAGCAGCTTGCTGCACACATTACATGACCTGAGCCTCCTTAGCAACTACAGTTTGCACTGGCCCTTCTTGTACAGCACCACCATCCAGTTTGTTGTTCCTATGAACCCCCAGGTACTTGTAGCTCTGCATCACTTTTGTGCCCTCCCCCTGAACGGTGACTGGTCTCAGAGGCTCTTTGACATGCCAGATGTCCAACACCAGCTCTTTTGTCTTGCTGATGTTGAGTTGCAGGTTGTTTCCCTGCACCACAAGACAATGTCCTCCGCAACATTCCTGTAGTCATCTCCATTATTAATGCAGCCTGTGATGGACAAGTCATCTGAGAATTTCTGTAGATGTCAAGCACTGGTATTTGTGCTAGACCTCTCTTGTGCAGAGGGTAAACAAGAAGGAAGACAGGACAGTTACCTGGGGTACTCCCACATTACACACCATCATTTCTGGCATACAGCCCCTGAGCCTCACAAACTGATGTCTCTTGGTCGGGTAGTCCATTATTTAGGAGACTGTAGAAGCACTATGATTCAACGCCTTGAGTTTTTTCCCCATTCGATGAGGCAAAATGGTGATGTGGCTAGTACTGTTGCCTGCAGGTAAGCCTGTTATCAGGACCCCCACTTGTTACAATCAGAATTTAAGACCCCAAAAATGTCCCAAAAAAAGAGACAATATGCTCTTTAAAGACTGTTGACACAATCAATAAAATGTTATTTTATATAGCATCTTTTGAAAAAACAACAACACAAGATTTCTGAAGCAAGTGACAATGCAGTAGAAAACAAATTGAAAAGACAGCAATACAAAAACAAGATTTTGAATTATTCTCTTACTTGGAATTTCACTAAAGAAACCTATCTTTGAGTGTCAGATTCTAGGTAGTGTCCATAAACTGCTGTAAAGGTCCCCATAGAAATTATTTAATAACACAGAAAATGCTGAAAAACTAGAATTGAATTGTTGTGATTTGAGATGAGCAGTGTGTCACATTGGAACTACCATGGCAGCGACAGCTCTGTGCATTCAGACAGACATGGCAATAGTTTCTGATGAATTACAATTTTTTTTCTCTCCATTTATGTTTGCTGTTATTTTTAGACACTTACCACTTTCCTTTTTAATCCATAATAGAATTGGATTTTCTGAATAGCTGGAAAAATAAAGAAGAAGACCAGCTTCTACCTAATTATTTTATCAGAGATTTAGAGCAATCTGTACTGTTTACTCTAACATGCTGCAATGCTTATTGTTGGCATGTCATAGAAGACAATGTAAACGGCTTGCTGACGCAAACAGGAAAGAAATAAAACGATTCCCTGTGTTTGCTGCACTATCCATCTGTTTCATGGTGTCACTTTTTAATGCTTTTCAATAAGCCATATCAAACAAGGTAAGTGCCTCAGGGCAATAGAATTTTATTAACTATGCTTGGCTGGGACCTCCTGTGACCCAGAACTGAAATGACGCAGGTTCAGAAAATGGAAGGATTGGTAAAAGCTTGTTGAATGTATTCACAATCAATAATGCCAAAAAAAAAAAAAACAGCCACTATCTCTGCGAATTAATTTCCTACATCGTTGGAAACCTTTCAGTTTGCTTTGTAGCAAATGTCATCCTAAGATAAGAGGAGGATGGCAGAATGATCCATAAAGGGCAATGAGTAGCATTGACCCTGTAGACAAATGCCAAGGGCTCATATACTTGAGTCTTAGACTTGTTCTGAATAAACTGTAAAAATATTTTTTTCTATGTAGACCGTTTATACCATTTTACTGAGGATTTGAATTCTGAGTAGTTTCTTTGGCTCCGCTTCTAACACCACGTAGGAAATGTTTTGCATTTTGACAGTAGTGTTAGGGTGGTACACTAGTGCAGTGGTTTGCATTGCTGCCTCAGACCTGGGACTAAGATCAGGTCCCTGTCTGTGTGGAGTCAGCAAATTACAGTTTGTCTCCAACATCACAAGAACATACATGCAGATCAAATTTTTTTTACAATATGATGGTGACCTCATTTGAGTGAGTATTGGTGGGCACATGTGTGCCTTGTGATAGTCTGATGTCTTGTCCTGGGTTATTTCCTGCCTTTGTCATAATGCTGCTGTGATGGATACTGGCAACCACATCCCTAAAACTGAGAAAACCACGTACCGTTTATGGATGGGTTGTTTTGAATTTTTTGTTTTGCGTCCTCCCCCAGCATAATCTATCATCTATGGGAGAGGAGCGAAAGCTTTAGATTCGTCGAAAATTTTGATCTCCAGTTTTTGATGGATCTCAAAGTTCTAGGGTCCCCTGATACCAAATAAACATTGATATCTTGTGTGTGTCTGTCTGTGTGTCTGTGTGTCACAGTTTCTTAAGGATGGTCTAGAGCTAAAACAGCTGGACAGAAAAATACCAATCTCAAAACCTAAGCCTATTTATGAGATGACAATTTGCTGTTTAGTTTTTGAGCCAAATTGTGCAAGAGAAAGAGGCACTCTAGAGGAACCCTCAAATACCATCATTCTGCAATTAATTATGAATTCTTCTCGTCAATTGCTATCGTAATAATGTACTTTATGAGTAGAAGATCAGCATCAGAGAGGTAAATAATTACTGAAATATTATATATAGAATAGTTCGGGTAACTTGGTTCCTAGGGAGCAAAGCCTACTGACACTTACGTTCAAATTTTTATTACTTAAAATATTTGCCTCAAATCAATCATCAATTTTCTTATGAAAATTTTGAAAACTTGTCATAACATCAATATTTTAATGTTTGTGGTTAAATGTTATGAACAAACATTTCTTGATTACAAAATTTACATCATTTTTGATAATAACTTTCCCTGTAGATAAGGAAAGTATTACATTTCCAAATGCACCTGAGCACCACCAGGTATTTCTGTTGCTTTACTAATAAACATGAATTGGAATTACACAGAAAACATCAAGTAATTAAGATTTGAACTAAGAGCACTGGAAATGTGCCACCTTTCAAACAATATTTACAAAAACAAAAAAAATACATATGCTCTATATTAGTTGTGACAAAGAAATGTTAATCTCACTTTGTATTAAAATCAGCAGACACTTGCAGAAATTGTAAAAACAATTCTGATTTGAGTCTAGGACACTGGATTTGAGGCACTGTTCAACCCTTCTAGTAATATTTAAATAAAACATACATATGCCATACAACTGTGACAAAAAAATGGTTGATCCCAGTTTGTTAAACCCAGCCAGAGCAAGCAGCATGACCAAGTATAGAAATTGTTAATCTTGTATATCCACTGTGCTCTAAAGTGGTGCACATGCGGCTTCTCATCAGAAGGCAATAATCAGAGAGGGCTGAACTAAAAGCAAGCTTGTGGTGCCAATCCAGCACACTACGAACACCTCAACAACATATCCCTCTGCCATACAAGCAACAGAGTAAATTTTGTAATAGCCAATCTATTGCTCATTGTGATCATCAGAATAGGCCAAGAACAAACCATTTCATTCCAGTTTACCAATTCCTAATCATTTAAATGTCTCAAAAAAAAAATCCCACAATATAATCAAATATGAACAACTTGCACACCATAGTTCAAATGAAGTCTTTTATACTGAAAAACATAAGGGAAACTTCCCTTTAACATGAATTCAGCACAACCAGCTTTGTTTCAACACATCACATTAGCCTTCTTAATCACTTCTGTTCTGATTGTGAACATTAGGACTTACAAGGCTTTCTCATAAGGTGTACATTCAAGTTTCACATTTTGTTTTTATAGCTAATATTTCTTTTCATTTTGTGTGTGTTCAACCTTACAATTATTTTCTGATGCAAATCTTTAATAGTCCATCTGTAATAATTTGTCACCCTGGAGTGCCCAGCAATCCACCTGTAAAAATACCCAGCATGTTAGTACATTTATACAAATTTTAGAAAGCAACAGCTTTGAGCTGGTTTGCCACCCACGTACACAGTTTGCCTTCAATTTCCTTTTCTTGTACTTTGATCACTAACCTGTCATGAGATACCACATCAAAAGGTTTTTTTATATCAAATTCATTACACCATAAGTACCACTCTGTTCAAATTCTTTTTTTGTTTCCTTTCCAATATCCATCCATCCATCCATTATCCAACCCGCTATATCCTAACTACAAGGTCACGGGGGTCTGGTGGAGCCAAACCCAGCCAACACAGGGTGCAAGGCAGGAAACAAATCCCAGGCAGGGCACCAGCCCACCGCAGTCCTTTCCAATATATTTATAATAAATCTTCAATGTACACCATGTTGCATGTTTGTTAATACACCTGTACTACATTTTTATTGTCAATCTTTAATAACTACTGTAGCTGCACTACCCATTAAAGAGGAACTGAAATCTAAGTAGTCAGCGCAGACCTCATGTTTTTTATTTGATGCTGTATTAGGGTTGTCCATTTGGTCTGGTATAATAATGCACACCCAATCCCTTTCCCTTGCAGCAGCCTTTTCCTCTTTGGGTAGAGGATGCCCATTTTCACCGCTTCCTCTTGGCATTGCTTGTCAAATTAACTACTCTTACAGATGAAATGTTTTGCTGGGAAAATGTGGTGGTGGTTACTGCTGCATTGCCTTGGTTTAGCCTGGTCATGTTAGGGCTTTGGCATCCCGATGTGCGTGTCGATTTAGCATTGTTTTCACTCATCCATTGCTTACCACATGAAGTTATCAGTAACTAGCAATTATAGTTATAAATCTCGTTCACATGGCCCAAGTGGGCACAAAAAGGTCACTACCACACTGCTAATGCTGGCTTATAACATTGGCCAACAGAACAGGCAGATAAGACCAACCAATTTTCTTCATTTTAGACCCCTATGTGATTTCATTTTTGACTTTTTTGTTACCCTTCTTCTGTATGTTTTCCCTATTTTTAAATGGTCTTCCTAACTTTAACAACTGGACAGACACATTGATACACAGACACCCATAGACTCTTGTCCTTTTATTAAAATTGACATTTCAATTAATTTACATGTAGCACTTATTAAGATAACTGGACTGTACTTATTACAGCTAGCTCAATTTCCTTTTGCATATAATCAGAAAATACTCAGAAAGATTTATTGATACACTCTATATATATATATATATATATATATATATATATATATATATATATATATATATATATATATACCGTGCTAATCTCGAGGTACTAATTAACTTATTTATGTGGATGAAAACTGGACTACCTATAGAAAACCCCCAATGCAAGCATAGGGAAATGTTCCAAAATTCACCCCAGATAAGGATTGTTTTTTAAAATCATACAAACTTGATTGTTCAGATTATCAAAGCAATGTAGAATTAATTTCACTTCTTTATTTAAATGGTGTAAATATTCTAATACCTCACTTTAAAATTTTTCTATTATTGTAAAATATATCCCAAATGTCACTTGAGTGCAGAGCCGAGGGGATGGTAAGTGAGCTCTTAATTGGCCAGGGTTAGTGGAAAAGTGTAAGAGAGACAGAGAGAGAGAAAAGAGATGTGAAAAGGAATGTTCTGTGGTGGTATTGTAATGGGTAAGTGGGCAAGCCATGCTACTGGATAGCCAGGAGTTCATGAACTATTCAGTTATGCCCAGAAAGGCAACAGGCTTTGTTATTTTTCCTATGCTTATTTTTATTTTGATTTACTCCCCTTGACAGACTGAGTTTCAGTTTCAGACGAATGAAACTAGGAACAGCTCTTCAAAGATATTCTTTCAGGAAACTGGGAAACACACCAGGGCCGGTGAGATAAAAGCAGATTAATAAGGTCATCTAGTGCCTTGTTAACCTGAGGAATTTACTGCTGGGACACACCCTGGCAGAGGACACACTGGACATATTTAAGAAGAAACTAGAATTATGGTATATGTCCATTTTATAAACAGTACTGATTTGTGAGGAGTTTCTTTTCTCTAAACTAAAGGGTTTTTGTATATATTGATGTATTGTCTTCAAAATATCATGACACATATTACAGATACATAAGGCATCCAATGTTGCAAATATAAAACTCCATCTAGCAGATTCCGTACTCTTCGGGTGGCCATGCCACTGCCATAGATTCAATTGAACAATACTATATGGGTGAAATGATTACCTGTCACTGATATTTCATATATCCTTTAATTATTGTTGCTTGGAAAATAATGTGGCTAAGATAACAACTTTGTACTTGGCATGTGCTATTTATTATATACTGTATGGGATTAGTCATAAGCTACAAATGGATATGAAAAGCAAAATGACTTGCTAAGATCATTGTGACTGTTTACAACATCACTATAAATTCCTGCACAAAGTTCATTGGCCTTCATCAAGATTCTCCTGTAAAACAATTATAAGAAGTCATAAAAATAATTTTTGAAGTTAGGCTTGACTTTTCCATTTTTGGAAATAGAAGCTGTAATCTGTTACAAAATGTTTTATACTCTTGGGACCAAAGTCTGAGTAAAGATCAAAACCTCAAGGCAGAACTACAGTATATTTAGAAAGCTGTCATTCAGAAACAAGAAGTTTGTTATCGTTCAGTAATAGGAACCTTTGAGCTTTCTCAGTGGTGACACGAGGGCAATTATAGGTTGATGATACAGTAGGAGACGCTTTAGGCACAAAAAATGTTACAAAACACTCAAGGCCACTAACATGTTCAAAACTTTCCTTTTTGCTTACCTCCACTGTTGACTGTTGATCATCATACACAATATAAACTGTATAAATCCACTCTCAAATTTTTGATTTGTGGTTCCACTTTTTCATCGCTCCTGTTATAAGTGCACATGTCACTTGGATATGCAGTCCATAAGGTCTTGCTCACTTTATCTTTATTATGTCCAAAACATATGCTGTCAGTAGCAGAACCTTTAGGACACCAACACTTTAAATCTAATGAATTTATTCACCTTATTAAAAAATACATTTCTATGTGACTGTCTGCGTGTATGTCCAATTGCTATGTTTCTCTCATTATAATATTATGGAACATCACAAACATTAACACTTCCTTTATGAATCCCATACCAAATGGTATACAACAGAGCTACAGTGGTGTGAAAAACTATTTGCCCCCTTCCTGATTTCTTATTCTTTTGCATGTTTGTCACACAAAATGTTTCTGATCATCAAACACATTTAACCATTAGTCAAATATAACACAAGTAAACACAAAATTAAGTTTTTAAATGATGGTTTTATTATTTAGGGAGAAAAAATCCAAACCTACATGGCCCTGTGTGAAAAAGTAATTGCCCCCTGAACCTAATAACTGGTTGGGCCACCCTTAGCAGCAATAACTGCAATCAAGTGTTTGCGATAACTTGCAACGAGTCTTTTACAGCGCTCTGGAGGAATTTTGGCCCACTCATCTTTGCAGAATTGTTGTAATTCAGCTTTATTTGAGGGTTTTCTAGCATGAACCGCCTTTTTAAGGTCATGCCATAGCATCTCAATTGGATTCAGGTCAGGACTTTGACTAGGCCACTCCAAAGTCTTCATTTTGTTTTTCTTCAGCCATTCAGAGGTGGATTTGCTGGTGTGTTTTGGGTCATTATCCTGTTGCAGCACCCAAGATCGCTTCAGCTTGAGTTGACGAACAGATGGCCGGACATTCTCCTTCAGGATTTTTTGGTAGACAGTAGAATTCATGGTTCCATCTATCACAGCAAGCCTTCCAGGTCCTGAAGCAGCAAAACAACCCCAGACCATCACACTACCACCACCATATTTTACTGTTGGTATGATGTTCTTTTTCTGAAATGCTGTGTTCCTTTTACGCCAGATGTAACGGACATTTGCCTTCCAAAAGTTCAACTTTTGTCTCATCAGTCCACAAGGTATTTTCCCAAAAGTCTTGGCAATCATTGAGATGTTTCTTAGCAAAATTGAGACGAGCCCTAATGTTCTTTTTGCTTAACAGTGGTTTGCGGCTTGGAAATCTGCCATGCAGGCCGTTTTTGCCCAGTCTCTTTCTTATGGTGGAGTCGTGAACACTGACCTTAACTGAGGCAAGTGAGGCCTGCAGTTCTTTAGACGTTGTCCTGGGGTCTTTGTGACCTCTCGGATGAGTCGCCTCTGCGCTCTTGGGGTAATTTTGGTCGGCCGCCACTCCTGGGAAGGTTCACCACTGTTCCATGTTTTTGCCATTTGTGGATAATGGCTCTCACTGTGGTTCGCTGGAGTCCCAAAGCTTTAGAAATGGCTTTATAACCTTTACCAGACTGATAGATCTCAATTACTTTTGTTCTCATTTGTTCCTGAATTTCTTTGGATCTTGGCATGATGTCTAGCTTTTGAGGTGCTTTTGGTCTACTTCTCTGTGTCAGGCAGCTCCTATTTAAGTGATTTCTTGATTGAAACAGGTGTGGCAGTAATCAGGCCTGGGGGTGACTACGGAAATTGAACTCAGGTGTGATACACCACAGTTAGGTTATTTTTTAACAAGGGGGCAATTACTTTTTCACACAGGGCCATGTAGGTTTGGATTTTTTTTCTCCCTAAATAATAAAAACCATCATTTAAAAACTTAATTTTGTGTTTACTTGTGTTATATTTGACTAATGGTTAAATGTGTTTGATGATCAGAAACATTTTGTGTGACAAACATGCAAAATAATAAGAAATCAGGAAGGGGGCAAATAGTTTTTCACACCACTGTAGATGGATAAATTCCATCTAAATTCCAAAATAAATTCCAAAAGTCCTTCTAAAGTAGTTAGTTTATTCATCAATTAGACTTAGCATTAGTTTTTGTTATGTTTTTTCACTTCCTTCTGTTCCTGACTTTTCTTTCAGCGTGTCCTTGTATTTTATTTGCTATATATGGAAATTATATATATGAAGATGGAAATAAACCAGGACATGGGAGTAAAACAATGAAGCAGGCGAGTACATTGTATAAAAAAACAGTCTTTGATCAAAAAATCAGAAGAAATATATAACCAAATGAAATGTTCAAACCACAGCACTCATCCTGAAAATAGTGTCTTGTCAAGGTTTAGCCAATGCGATTTGTCTATTCATTATGCTGTGTTTTATGGATTATTTTTTTGATTTATGTTATTGGTTTTGTTATTAGTGTGTTCTTGTTTATTCATTTTGTTATACTTTCATTTTATTTTCCATTTTGGTTAATGTTATTTTTCTGCTCCATTTTTTGTGTGTTGAGGCAAAGAGGACAGGGCTTCCTGAAACCGCAACTACTATCTGAGGTGTGGGCCTGTTTAAAAACTGGTAGGGCCAGACATGGATTCTTAAACGAGAGTAGACATCTTGGGATAATTCATTAAAAACTTTGTAGTGAATAGCAACAAAATTTGCAGCTGAAATGGCTCCACTCACAGGTTTTTTTCCTAAAACACTTGCCCCCAATTCATCCAGGGCATGCACTTTAAACTGCCAGGATTTCAGGGAGAGAGCAAAAGAAACTGACCGAATCACTTGACACGAAGAGAAAATAAAAAGCTTATCAATTCAGGAACTTATTGATTAATATGTACATTGTAATAAGCACTGAGACAGGCCAGACAACAAACACACACACAAAATTGGACCACTGAAGCTACTTGGCCCCACATATTTGAGAACTGTTTCTGTCTGTTTTAATATTTTTCTGTCATTATGACTATTGCATCACCATATGTTGTAACAACAGTAAACAAAGTTTAGATAAGCATTGTGGTCTATGTATTGTGTATAATACATGTTGAAATGTCGTGGCTATATTCTAGCATGGCATATTTTCAGTCAGAAGGTGGAAGTTATGCTTAGTTTGTGGTTCTTCTTGTGTCATTAAGCATATTTGTTGACTAGGGTGCTTTAAGTACTGAAATGTGCATCTCCTGTGGCTCTTTGTTATCAGCTCTACAAGTGACAGTCCTTTTCACCTCCGTTTGATGGATGTGACACATTGTTTACTTCAAATGCATATTTTTCAGTTTATATTTTAAAGAATATAGCTGCCAATTAATTCAACCTTACATTGACTCAAACACTATCATTGTAACTGAACACAGAGCACACACAGTACCTGTGGCAATGAATCGTTCAGTTTTACCACTACTCCATTAATGTTTTCAAATGCCAATATATAATCTCAGGTTACAGAAAGATTTTTCCCTGCAGCAGGTTATGTTTATTTTTTAACACATCAAACGCTCACTGCACATGTGACACACGTCCTTTTTAGGAAACATTTCGACTGTAGACAGTTCATCATAATCAGAAGCTTTTTCTCTGTCAGATCAGGTGAGCAAAAACTACATACTGTAGCTCTTTGCAGTTTAAAATCATCTCCCTGACTTAGAATTCCATCTTTATGAGGTGTTGGATTGGTTTAGAAATCTGACACTCAATAAGCCATCTACTTGTTTCCACTTAGTTTTAAGCAAAATTCAGTCATGGCTGTCTCCAGACATGTTAAATATCCGACTCAAAGACACGATGGGCCTCTGAAAAGTGCTCAGGCATTAACTAACCTGTCCTTGTTGTTCAGCTCTCCACTGATTTCTTTTTTAAAGTATTATTATCATGTTACCCTACTCATCTTTTGATCTTTTTTGTTATTGAATTTTTGCTTTGTTTCCATTCCAGATTAAGGATTTAGGCTTCTGTTGCTTTTCTTGCCTTAATGAAAAGTGACCTTTAACATTTAATTTTGCTTTCCTTTTGAAATTTAGCCTATTTCTTGAAGGCTTGATTCATTGAACAGCATTTTTGATTTTTCCACTTTTTTAACATTTTTGTAAATAAACTTTAATATTTAAAATGATTATTAGTTTTGTTCTTTGGGCCAGGAATGTTCCCCTTTTGCCTTTAGGTTGCACAATGTGAATAGTTTTTGCCTTTTAAGGGTTTGAGCCAGCCATGTATTTTTTGGCCTGTAAACACAACAGTTTAAATAATTTAAGCGGAGATACTAAGACTGTCTTACATTACTTTCTTCTTACTAAATTTCTTTCTTTTGACTTTACTCCAATGTATGTAACAAGTAATGTAGTGTACCACCATCTTATACAGGGAAGATGACGGCTTTACAAACCACATCTATGTGACCAGCAATGGGCACTGTTGACATAAAAAGCAGGTCTTGAAATATTTAAAGGCCTAAGAAAAATAATAGATACTATTCCCCTTCAGCCTACCTAAGTAGAATAGTATCCTAGTTGGCACCTACAAAACATTTTTTGTTGTGATGTGTTGGTTTCTTTAATTTATCTGTATAATAAAATTCTAATGTCTGTGCTTGTGTCCAGTGCCTCGGAGCAATCCAATGGAATAGTTTGGCTTTGTTCTGAGTAGTCAGTTTCGCTGTGGTTGCTCAAGGCAAGGGGAAAATGACACATAGAAGCTTATCGAGGAAAGGTATTGGACCAACACTAAGAGTCGTTTTCAAACATGGGTTCAACCTTGGCCTGGTTCTCATCATACCTAGTTGATAGACATTTTTCCATCTGTGGGGGCGAGCACACTTCTGCTAGTGGTGTGCCTGTCCTTAGTCCCCTTTTATTTTTGTTATACATTTTACTTTTAAATTATTGGATTCAGCGGGTTAGAAAATGGATGGATGGATGGATGGTTTACTTAATTGGGCCACCTATCACTTTTATGGAAATGAAATTCAGCTTTATGGCTCTTTCAGGCCTTAGCAATTATAGAAGCTAACAACCCTGGTTGATTGCCTGCTGGAAGAGAATATAATTGGTTATCATTCGATTATTTACAGTTAAATCCATAGAAAACTGAGATAGCTTGATCTTTTTGAAGGTCTTGTGTAGATATTTACTTCCATTCAAAGATGTCTGCGTAACTTGGGTGTCATTTTTGATCAGTTTCATATCGCTGATGCCCACGTCAGCTCTCTCAATCGTTGTTGTTTCTTCCATCAAGAAGTTTTCTTGGTGTAGAATTATGATCTTTCAAATGGAGATGGAAATGCATGTCCATGCTTTTATCTTATCTCACCTGTACTTTTGTAGTTCATTGTTTAGATGTTTGAGTAAATCTGCCTTGAACTGTCTGCAAACTGTATAAGTGCAGCTGCCAGGCTTTTAACAAAATTGAACCAAAGTTCTTATTTATACCAGTTTTATTATCTCTCCATTGGCTGCCAGTAAAATTTAGAATTCAATTTAATGCCCTTGTTCTCACTTTTAGAGGCCTACATGGCCATAGCCCCCAGTACATTAGTGAGTTTCTGCATCATTACATTGCCAGTTGATCCCTTAGATTCAGGAAATGGGGTCTCCTTTCTGTACCATGTACCAGACTGAATCTACAAGGTGATTGTGCCTTTAGTGTGTTGTGCCGAGATTATGGAATAATCTTCCCCTACTCCTGCTTTAGGCTCATTCCATTGACATATTCAAAAGTCATCTTAAGTGTATTTATTTAGACAAGCCTTTGGGCAGTGTTTCTATGAGTCATATTGTTCTATAGCTTGCTTATTCTGCGTAACTTTACTATCCACTTATTTAATTGTGTAATTTTTTTCTGTGGATTTTTGTGTTTACGTAACTGTACATTGCTTTGTGGCCATTGCCTGTGGAAGGAGCTTTATAAATGCATTTTTATTTACTTACTGTGCTTTTACTTACTACCATTGATGGTGGTCAAAAAGCAGACAGGAGGTGAGCGACACACCTCAAAATGACAGAGCCTGAGAAGCAGGCTTTAAAGGAATGTGATTGAGAGAAGAGGCGCCAGTCAAGAGGGGATGAGACACACAAGGACACCAAAGAAAGGTGTAGGACAAATGCTAAGAGTACATAAAGGCAAGAGACATCAAATAGCAAATATTTTAAAATGTATTCTATTACCCGTCTTCATATAACTAGTTTTTAATAATAATATTGATGTTATTTTCTTGAAAGTATGAATAGTAATAATAATAATAATAATAATAATAATAATAATACGTTTTATTTATACAAGATGCTTTTCTAAGAACTCAAGGACACCAAACAAACAATAAATAAATAAAAAACACATTATAAACTTAAAACATCAGAAAATATTAAGATTAAAACCAAACAAAGCCACTGTAATCATAGAGAAAAAGCCATTTTAAACAGATGGGTTTTTAAGTTTACATCTGAAGGCTGAAAATGATTTGATATTTCTAAGCTCAGTAGGTAGTGAGTTCCAGAGCTTGGGAGCAGAATGGCTGAATGCTCTGCTCCCCATGGAGGTTAGACGGGCGAGAGGGACGGTCAGATGGATGGAGGAAGAGGATCTAAGGTTACAGGAGGGAATGGCAACATGAAGAAGTTTGGACAGATATGGAGGGGCGAGGTTATGAATGGCCTTAAATGTTAACAGCACAATTTAAAGTATGCATCCTATTGAGAATTTTTCTACACAAGGAATTTGATGGTAACATTTAGTTTGTCCTAAAAGACTTGAAATTTTATGTACCATTATATTGCAACACCATTTTGTTTTGTTGTGGACACCCCTCTTTTGTACACTTTAGCATTGGTTGTTGTCATGGTAACTTTTCCCAGAAGGACTGTGGATGACACTATTGGAGTAACCATATAAAGGTCAGCACGCATCCCTTAATTATCCTTGATTGAATAAACCTTGTTTTGTGAGCAATTCTAGATGTGATTTGTTAGGTAAGCAAACCTTATTTATAAAGCACTTTTAAAAACAACTTTGTGTTGATCAAAGTGCTGTACATATAAGAGATAAAAGGCTAGGAAAAGGACAACAAAGCTATCAGCTATATAATCATGAATAGAGACACATTAAGACAAAAAAACAAAAACAAAGTATAAAAACATGCATCTAAATAAGCTCAAAAGCTAACAACAAAAAATGTGCTTTAAGCCAAAACTTTAAAATAGTGATGGAAGCAGCAGCTTTACTATTGAGAGACAGGCTGTTATATAATTTCAGGCAGCTACTGCAAAGGCACGATCCCCCTTAAGTTTTAATCAGAATCAAGGTACATCTAAGAACAGCTGACATGATGATCTTAATGACCTGGTGGTGGAATGGGGACAAATCAAGTCAACATTTTGACAATAAGAGGCACTATATCACAAGAGGCACACTACTAAGTGCTTTTATTTTTCTTTGTTCGTGTGGAACGTCTTCCCCGTCCCCATGAGCCCACAACACAGTCCAATAGGCACTACCTATCACAATCACAATCCCAAATACTTCTCTTTAACTTCTCCTCCACTCCTCTCCGGCAAGCTTAGACTCTCTCCTCCCGACTCTGGCTCCCGGAGTGGTGACTGCTGGCTCCTTTTATAACACCCCTGGAAGTTCTCCAGGTGCTCGTTGTCCTACTTCCGGCAACACTTCTGGGTGTGGTGGAAAACCCGCCCAATAGGGCTAAGCAGCGGTTGCAGCACCCCTTGACCGCATCCCCGGATCCCAACAGGGCTGTAAATAACTCCAACTCCCATGAAGCCCCTGCATGAAACTGAGGCACCACTGCAACCCATGGGGGCTGACACCTAACGTCCCGGGGGAGGTACTGTTCTGCCCACTCTTTCTCCTCCAGTCCTCTCCGTAAAGGGGCATGCTGGCCGTACAAGGACCCCGGTCATCTTTGACAACATATAAGGTAGTTGAATTTGATTTTGTTAAGTTTGACTTCATTGGATGTAATGTTATCTTCTTTGATGTACTGTAGAAGTTATACTTGATTGTATGAAATGTTATTTTCTTCAAATAATAAGAAAAAAGCAAACAATACAGGTGGGTTCTCAAAATACCTTCAAGGTTTTAAGACTTTTGGTTAGTGTTTAGACTTCAACGACAGTGCTATCTGACTTCCTGGCTATGACATTTGGCTTCACTTACTTCCTGGTCACTTCTCATAAAAAAGTTGCTGTCTTTCTATGTAAGGCTACAGTCAAACTGCAACTCTTTCGAGCCCTTTAACTTGGAATACGGTTTTCATCCATGAAGGGTCCAGTCCGAGAAGGACCACATAATAGACACAAACCAATCAGAGTGCAATTACAATCTATTTTTTTATTTGCATTTTCACCCATTCACATTACAATACTAGGACTGCTTTTTTAGAAGTATATGGCTCTGGAAAGCATTTTTAAAAGTCTTACCTTTGGGGGTTAAAAATGCCAAGGTAGTGTATAAAAAAGGGGACTAATATCTGTGATGGGGCTTAAAACAGTACTTTCTTTCTTTCATCACCTTAACCTTGTCCTCTAACCCTGGCTTGTGTCTTCTCCATTCCAGGTGAGCTGCCCTTGTCTCTGACTTTCCAAGATTTCAAGTTCTCCTGGCTAGTAGTAGAAGTGGACCTTTTAAGGTCTGATCCAGGAATATTTATGGTACCATTCTTGCATAACAAGGAATCACTTTTGGGAGTGCCGACCTCATTCAAGTCTGCTCTGCAATCCCTGTAAGCTTCACACCTGCCATTCATTCTGCTCTTAATTCTTTTAAGTTCAGCAGGTTGTCCAAGTAGGAAACAATTATTCTGTCATTTCTGAGTAGTATTTGTATGCAAAGTTGAACATTAAAGCACACTTCTAACACGTTGGAAAGGAACAGGTACTGAGAATTACACATAAAAATGGCCAGGGGCTGGCTAATGATTGATGTCATTCTGGTGCTGGATCTGTACACAGTCAGTGGCTTTTGCATGTACAGTAAAACGTGGCATTATCTTTGAAGGCACAATACAATGTATCAAGTGACTGAGTGTGATGAAATATGCCAAGACAGATAACTCTTTTGTGAGGACACCCACAGATGTTATTGGCCAACATGTGGTGCTGTAATCTGGGTGTCACAGTCCATACCATATCAAAAACCCTTTTTCTTTTGAATATTCTATGTAATGTCAATCAGATCCCTGTACTCATTCAACAGGTGCTGCTTCAAAAGATTAACTGATTGATTTAGTTTATATTTGGTTTAATTGACTTCATTCTAGGGCTAGAAAGTGGCACACAGCTTACCATTACTTCTTAACATCTCCAAACTCCTTACCTGATCACAGTCTCTTTGGGATTAGCATGTCTTCCTCATCTCTTGGGATCCATTTTCCTCCACATCCAAAAGACGTGCATGTTAGGTTAATTGATAACCTGGCCTTTAACCTAAAGATGGGATGGCCGTCCATTACAAGTTTTACTCAAGCACACCTCCACTCATACCATTTTCTGAATTGTTGACATGTTGCAAACCTTCTTATTCATTGGCAGAGTCAATCCCAGCAGCAATTCATATAAATTTCAACCTGAAAACACGATATCTAGCTCTCACCAGGCATACTCAAAACATACCCAGACTTGGTTCCACCCATGACTTCAATGCTGGCAGAACAGACTTTGTCTGCCTGTTTTATTTGAAAGTGTATTGGTTAAACAATTGTGGGACTGCTGAAGCACACCAGGTGTCCCTGATAGAGTGTGACTAGATGCCTTGCAACTTTACATTTTGGCCTTATCTATTTCACCATGTACTCCTTATTCTGTTACGTATTTGGATTCAAATGGTCACCTTATTAGGTTGTGTGCCTTGCTGTCAGGACGTTTGTGCTTACGTTTGTTGCTTGTCTGGTAGGCCAGAAGAGCAGGTGTAAGACCTATTCCCTGTTAGGCCACCTACTGAGGCAGGTGAGTATATGCAAGGTTCACTCCCTAGTGATTGTGTGCTCCTTTTAGTTATTTGCTACTAAACATCTGTTCCACACCACAACAACTTTGATGCTAAAGTGGGACTCCTATATTTGGTTCCTAAGTATATGTGCATGTCTAAATTTTATTGAGGATTTCCTCCCTCTGGATAGACAACCAAGGCAGTTCCTTTGTTTTTGATGATCTACCCTTATCATTTGTGAAGGAGGAGCCCCTATCAATCTAGGCACTCCCCTTGAGTTCTTCATGTGCTTAGGAAAATGGGACAAGTTTTTATAATCGTTTGTTAAAGGTGGGCAAAGCGTATTGGAGTATGGTGCTTCACTATGGGGTTACCTGGCCATATCAGAGCCCTCATGAAGTTTAAAATACAGTGGTTTAAA
The DNA here is from genome assembly GCF_016835505.1 of Polypterus senegalus. Lineage (NCBI taxonomy): Eukaryota > Metazoa > Chordata > Cladistia > Polypteriformes > Polypteridae > Polypterus > Polypterus senegalus. The sequence continues at coordinate 73,888,266 of NC_053166.1, read as the reverse complement.
AATGAAGGTGGTGGGTTTCATTGATTGACCATTTCAGATTGAGTTTACACAAATGGAAGGATTATAGGTAGATTGATACATGTAGGGATAAACAACAACAGTATAGGCTTTCCGAAAGTAACTGGATCATCCGAAATTTAGTACTGCTACTTCTGCTCTTGGGTCTCCTTGTTGGAAAGACACACTGATGTGATGAACCACTACACCTCTTTTATTTTGGTGGAATTTTCATTTTCTGGCAGAATGACCTTATTCATCATATAACCTTGTGACACCACATTTTTGCTAATGCCATCAAAGAAATTATACATCTTAGACCTTGGCATAAGGGTGGCTATCATGAGAGGGCTAAATCATCCATAGCAAACCAAATAATTAGTGTTTCTGGAGTTACTCCTTCCATCCATCCATTTTAAAAGCTGCACTTTTGTCAGGGTTGTATAAAGGGGCCTCCATCTACCTTACTGCCCTAGCCCTGCCACTAGTGAATGAAAGGAATGAAAAAGCCCACAATTTAAATGATAATTGGAGGGAAAACAGAGCAAGAAACACATTTTCTACAGATATATTTAAGAATTTGGATCTGCCAAAACAGTATGCAACTAAATTTTAGAAAAAACATTTTTGGTATTTGAATATAAGTAAATGAGAAGCAATCAGCACTTCCTGATTCTGGTAAACATGAACAGCTGATTTCCAGTACAACTATCCAACACAGCATGTAAATCCACCAGTATTTCTGCATGCAAAGTAGCCTGTTGTGAAGAACTACACTGCCTGAAGGCAGGCAGAGATATGGAGGTTTGCTGGGAAGTAGCAGGGTGTAACAGTAAAGAAAATGCGCCGACCTGAGGCTCAGTGTTTCCTGATAGTCCCATAGTGCTTCTTACTACTGACCTATTTTTGTCAATGAAAACCATTCACAATTACTTTTTGTAACCTTATTTAGACACAGGAAAATCTGAAAAATGAAAATGATGAAAAGTTGTAAATTTCAAAATATGATGTGCATATACAAATTACTAGAAATCCACATAATGTCACTTGAAAATTTTGTTTGATACTTAATATTAGATACCATTTCATATGCAACATGATATCTGGGTGGCAGAGTTGTGCAGGGCAGCACCAGTGTTCCGGGTACTGTATAAATAGAGAATGCATGTTCTCTTTTTGTCTGTGTGGGTTTTTCTTACATTTCCTGATTCCCATTAGGATAATTGGTCAAGTAGATGCTGGTTTGTCAGGGAGTGTATTCTGAAATGGATGAACACCACAAGGGGTACTGGTTCTAGCTTGGTGCCTAAGATAGGCCCTCTGAAATGAATAAAGTGTACTCCCTTCAGTAACAGACGGCACTCTTTAGTGCTTTGACCGTCTTTTTTTTCCCTTTTTACTGAAACACATTCCTGCTTTTAAAAATGCATTATTTGACAAATATGGCTGCTTTTGCTACACTTTTTTTCTGTTATTTCACGAACATGGTGATATTTTCCAAATATATTGCTTGCATGCTGTGAGGCAGTGGCTAGTGTACTTTTCTCACTAATCTAAGGACACCAATTACAATCCTAGCCAACTCAAAGTCTTAATGGACTTTACAATCTTGGATTGATTGATTAGTACAAGCCATTAGTTAAGTTTATTCCTGCAATCCATTCCAAGCTGCCAATACAGCCAAAAGAGAAACCACTTGATATGAGGAAGCAAAGTGAGATGCAAGACTTTAAATTTAACTTTTATCAATTAATTTTCTTAATGCATTCAGTGCAAGTGTCACAGGGTGCTGAAGCCTATCCAGGTGTAGTTATAAATTCTAAGACCTGTGTACTTTGTGCATCATGTAATATTGCCAAATTAGCATGCGCTCACATAACATTCACATAACATTTGTCCAATTCCAAATTATTAGCATCAGGTACAGAACAGAAACAGATTTGTGACATGACTCCAGCTCATCTCACACACCTACACTGAAGATGGAAGAAACCCGAGCCCTTGGAGGAAATTTACACGAACATAGCATAAACATACAGTACAATGCATACTTTATTCAACTAGGAACTGGACTTGGATCTAACCAGTTACTGTAATTCTTGCTCATTTTTCAAGTTGAAATAAACAAAAAATTTACATTACCCAAAATAACATACAAAAAATTAGACAACTCATGTTACTTGATACTAGAAATGTTATCCAGCAGAGTTTTGTCACTTCAAAAGCTAAACAAGGCTTATTACTTTTCTACTATTGCCACATTTGTGTGGTAGAGGTTTCAGACCACAATTATCATTACCAACAGACCATACCCAAATCTGTCGGTCCAATTTTCTTTTAGAGTTGCCCTTTTTTATTTTATTACTTTATACTATACTTCAATGTGTTTAAAAAGTAACTAAGTCAAGAGGGTTTTATTTTGAAAGCATCCTCTTATTTCAAGCTATTTTCCAAAACTTGCAGTTAAAACCATGAAACATTATGTGTCACAAGTAGCTGAAAGCATTATGATTGACCTTTATGCATTGCCACCAATACTGTTAAAATTGGCTGATTTTGACCTACATATTACATAAATAACATCTGAATGTGAACTATATGCAACCGTTTTACATTTTCTATTAGGCAGTGTTTGTATTAATGAATTTTATACCTATAGAAGTACAATCTCAAACACGGTATACTTTGTTGTAATGTTTAATACTTATCAACACAAAACAAATTATATACATTCATGTAACACATTGTGAGTTCAGAGTGACAACTTCATGCTCTGAATTGAATAAATAGGAAGAAAATGGTCTGGACCAAATACTTTTAGCTGATTATACCTCATTTAAATAATAAAAAAGTCATAGTCCACAAAAATAATTACACAAGTACTCAAATAACATGAAAACAAGTTGACTCAAATTCCAAAATAATTTTTAGGAAAATATATACTATTGCCTTGGAATTTCATTTAGCATATAAATACATATAAATACAGTGCATTTGTATACAACAAAATTTTCACACAAAAATCTTATTTTACAAAAATATTTCTCAGAACAGAACCACACGTTTAATATTAAACAAAAAATACATGTTAATATAACAGGAAACAACTGTACAATAGTCAGCTGTACAATACTCAACCGACCCTGAATAAGGAAACATTTTTTAAATGTACACAAATATATAGCGAGGTCCCAACTTGATCAAAATGCAGATACTGACAAGACGACGACACTGCATTCAAAGTGCTGATTTATGTTTTCATATATACCCAGACAATATAAACATACAATTTTCCTGAGCATTATAGAAATTATTTACTAACTCTTCCTTGGCAAGTGTACAAAAATAAAAAAAATTTATGTTCACACATGCTTAGAAAAAAATCTAGTGTTGACTTGTCGCACCTATTCAAAAAATACTGAGCCCCAAAAAGGTAACTCAATTTCATGTCTGCTAGTTATGTTTATTTTAATTAAAAGATAATGCAACAAAATATCAGATTGAAAAACAAATTAGCTGTCACTAGAGCTGGGCGATTTATTCTATTGATTTGAAAATCAAAACCTTGTCTGTAAGTCACCTTTTATTATTTTGCTCTTGCATTCAGTTTACCTATATGTATTATGTTCTAAATACAGCAAATAAATTTAGAATTATACATTAAATTGACCATTATCTTATGCTTATTTTGTACAAATGGTAAAAATCAATCATTTTAATAACTGTTACAACTCTAAAATGTGGAATGGCTCACTGACATTTGACAAATGTCTGTAAAAAATTAAAGTGGTAGTGCTCACTGTTGTGTTGTACGCCGGTTAGGTTTTTAAGTTAATAAAAAAAGGTAACAGGAATCTGTCAGTACTTCAAAATGGTAACAGTAAAAATGACTTTTACATCCAAGCCTTATTGTTCTAAATTCTGCTAGTACATCCATAACTGGAAACTTGAACACACTTGAAAAATGGCAGGTATCTATGTCATTCAATCTGATCTTGCTATCTACTTTAATTAAATCTATTTCAAGAATTTGAACCCTGTTGATGCTCAGAAAGAGGTAGTCTGATCCCCTTACTAATACTAATTACCTGTAAAACCAGGTTTATAAATGAACAGTATATAACTAATAAATGCATATAACAATAATATAAAAATGTCTTTCAGGAACAAGTTATAAAGTCCTTTTTCCAAGGGAAAAAGTCGAGGTAGGAAAGGAAGTGCTTCCTAAACAAATGGCCAGCAAGAGTAAATAACTTAAATAAGTAGCCATATTTGGTATGCAATTCTATACCTGCAGATGTTAAACAACAGATAAAAAGGGCACTTAAAACACCCAAAATTAAGGTGCACATTCCTGAATCTTACAACTTGCACTAAAAATAAGAGAACCTATACAAAGGAATCTGATATTGCTCAATGAAGTCCAGGATCCTTTAACTCTCGCTCATAAACTGTCTTTGCTACGTGCCAAATTGTAGGATTCTTGAGCACAGTCATCATCCTCTGCAGACACAGTCATCCAAGGATGAGAGAGTATCTGTTCAAGGGATGGACGGTCATCTGCAGCAAAAGCCAAACACCATCGAATAAGTGACTGGCATTCTTTTGGAGAAAACAAAGAGCAAAAAAAAAATTAGGGAACTGCCTTGATCCATTGTTGAACAGAAACATATTAAACTTTCCTGTAAGTACTCTTAACTTGCTTATTCAGGACAGGGTCGTGAGGAACATAGACTTTATATAAGAATTATTTTAATATATTTTACAGAGATGCTGAAAATCAAAGAACTGCATCTTACCTGCTGATATTCTTTTAGTGAAGTGTAGCTTCCCTTGGAGAATTTCTTTGTCATTCTCAAATGGAATGTCCCCACAAACCATATCAAACAGAAGAATGCCAAGAGACCAAACTGTTAAAGGCTCTGCCCGATACTGATGACTTGTAATCCATTCAGGGGGACTGTACACTCTAGTACCTAGAAGTATAAAAACAGCTCTGTTATGAATGTTCCGCAGCAAAAGGTGACCAATATTACAAAATGTAAAGATAATAATAGTTTTGCCAATGGCAGAAAAACAGTAAATTAAAATTATTTCTCAAAAGAAATATGTGGTAAACATAAACCCATTAGCAAAAAATGATTTGAAAAGCTTTACAATATATCATGTATACAAATACTGAAATAAAGTGAAAACTAATCACACTGAAATAATTTGAAGTACTCACACACACACAGGAGGTTCATTTTAATATAATTATTTACTTGAACACACTAAACATTTTGGATGTAGCAGTTAAATTCAATTATAAGTTGACCTATGTTTGGGAAAAAAATGAAATATGTCATCTTCAGTTAACTTTATTTGATTTTCACTTTAATTATTTTTATTTTATGTTTTGTTTTTTAGTCAGGGACTAACATTGTAGCCACAAATTGAAACTATCTGAGATGTCACATAACAAGATATTATTTTGTTAGCCTGTATTACACACAAGAATTAAAATTAATATTAAACTCTGCAGCAGACAGCAATCATAATTAACGATTAATTTACTGGGATATTTCACAGAAATACTGCATTGATCACAAAGCTGTGTGTTTATTTTATGTGACATGTTCAAAAGCGTTTGGTCACATGCATCTACAAAAGAAAAAAAATGTATCACCTTCAAAACCTGAGTAGGGCGTATCTTTTAGTACAGCACCGGATCCAAAGTCAATTATTTTAATTTCTCCAGTGCGCATATCTAAGAGAATGTTTTCATCCTTTATGTCACGATGGACAACTCCACATGCATGGCAGTACTGCAGTGCTTGTGTGATCTGTTGAAGGAACCTGAAGTAGTAATAGATAAATTACTCAATTGATTACAAGTAGCATGACACTACAATTTAAAGTTAATATACAAAATAAGCAATCTATACATTTAAGACTGTCAAAAATTAGCTTACCTTCGCGCCAGGGGTTCTTCCAGAGGACCACGGTCGGTTACAAAGTCAAAAAGATCCTGGCACATTTGGGGCCTTTCCAAAACAATCAAGTACCCATCTCCCGGTTTCTCAAACCAATCTATCATTTTGATTATGCCTTTAGGGTTCAGAGAACCCCCACTCCGTAAACGCTGTAGAAGGGCAATTTCCATTGGCACTGGCACAGATTCATTAGGCTGGAAACAAGAAGAAAAGTAGAAATGAGAAGATGAACAGTCAGACCATCATCATTCAGACACACAACTCCGCAGCTAGCTCAACAACACTATAGCCAAGACCAGTAAACTACTACAAATTTGCCAGTCCCTTCTGAGAGTCCTGTTTAACCAATCGTTTTTCCCCACTTAGCTGTACTATAACTTAAAGTGCCCACTCAGTCAAAAGAACATTAAGTATTTTATAGTAATGGACAGTTGGTGTAATAATAATCAACTAATTTGTCAGCTAGACTTGGAAGCTGTTACAAAATAGTACTGGGTGACACCTTTTAAAACAAAAATCAATGAAAAAGACAAGCCCTTGTGTTTGTTTAAGATAAATGACTATTTACCACAAACGCCCCAGATCTTCCAGCCTCTCCCACTTCCTTTTGTTTTGGTACAAAATCTTATCATAGATATCATTATGACTACTATATAAACTGTCAATGTTACTAACTGGAGAGTTGCACTAAATTGCCAATTTCTGTAATTTCTGTCTCATGGTAAATGTTGGCCTTGATAGACAGATCACAAGTTTCCCAACGTGTAACGTCAGCTGACAGTTGATTATTTTACAGCAGTGAACTTCCTTATTTATAATAAAAAGCATCTCACAAAAAATTACAAAAAAATACACGCTTGTGCCTTCTAAGTAACGTGGCATAGTATAAAATAAATTAAACTATAACTAAAATATAAAACTTGAGCTCATATAAAAACATTGTCACACCTCAGCACAAGGTGCAAGGCAGCAACTAACCCATCAGGTGATGCTAGTTCACGTCAGGGCCTACTTATGCAAACACCCATATAGGACCAATTTTACAAAAGCAATTTAATTTAACAAACTTGTCTTTAGGATGTAGCATGAGCACAAAAGCAGACATATGTGCACTGGGAAAACATTATAATCAAATATGCCAAGACAGAAGGCAATATTTATACAAGAAATTAATAAAATATCTTAATTAGAAACAAGTATGTTCCTTAGTAAGCAATAATTTATATTCTGGTGCTACACCACTGTCACCTTTAAATATTTGTTATTGGAGGTCAGTCAGCAGTAATGTTTTAGTTGATGTATGCTCTTATTTACAAATTATTATAGTCAAACACATTTTTTATTTAGGGTATTTGTCTTAAACCTGTATTTGCACTTTCATGTTTGCAGTCCCAGTTAAGCAGGGACATACTTTCTCCACTTACTTTGATTTTTTTCATAGCTAAATATATTTTCATTTTTGAGGAGATAATGTGTTACGATATATTAATGTACACAAAAGAAATCCTGTATTTGTCAAATGGATGGGGACGCCATGATTAAGATAAAAATAAATACAACAAAAAAAAAAACCAAAAACAATAAAGAGCTCAATATGATTTATCTTTTTTGGACTTTTGGTAGCCCTCCACAAACAAAAACAATAAAGAGCTCAATATGATTTATCTTTTTTGGACTTTTGGTAGCCCTCCACTTTAGAAGTAAAATTGGCTTAATGAACTTGACATCAGCAAGAGACCTAATGAAGAGGCTCACAGGATTTCAGACAATTTTGTACTTACAATCCGGGCCCAATGGTGGATCTTATCCCTTGAAATGTGTTTCACTGCAACCTAAAATAACAAAACAGAAATATATATTTTTTGACAACTCTGGGTCTTTTGCAGCATGAAAATAAGGGTTATAATTCAAAAACATAGTTTCATGAAACAGCTACAAACGCACCTACATATTTAACAATTCAGTTTTACATTTACTGAATGCGTTTGCTAGGAGGACAAGCAAAACACATGCATGGCTTATTTTAGAATGGGAATTTGAATAAAAAAGGGAATTTGAATAATGTTTTATGTTACCTTTGAATATATATTATATACCACATAATTGTTTTACTTTCCTCACATATATTTAACAATTACATGTTTTTTAAGAGGCAACCAAATGAATTCAGAAATCTGACAACATGCAGAAACAGGAAGCAGAGAGTGCTCACAAAACAGAGTTATGTCAAGAAGAGAACACATTGTTGATGGGTGGGTACAGAACGCACATACCGGCAGACCATCTGAAAGGCGCTGAGCTGCATAGACTGTTCCAAAGCCTCCACTTCCAAGCAGCTGCCCCACCTTATACTGTTTTTCAAAGGATTCCATCACTATAAGCCAAATGAAAACAATAAAATTTATAACGATTATAATAACACTTTTGAACTATGTTCATTTAAACACTCAGATGTTATCACCTCCTAAGATCATTACAGACAAACACTGCAGATATTAAGAATCTGGCAAAGTAGGCAAAAATAGATACATTTGGCACTTACTGAGTTAAACTTGAGGCCAATGTCACAGATTCAAAGCATACGATAACTGTTACTTAATCTACATGATCTATAATGGTAACACAAATTCAAAATGTTTATAAAGTATTTAATGTGAATATAACATTATTTTGAGTGATTTATGGGTAAGCAATAACTTCATAAAATAAGAAGTTCAAAGTTAACATCACAATGTTATTGGAAACGTACCCACTAGCCCCACCCCACCTTCGTCCCATACTGCAGATGCCCCTCTGCCTGCACAATGCTGGTCCTTTGTTACACTTCTACTAAGGTGCATGTACTTCTTTCAGTTATTCTTGTACAGTAACCAAGTTTAAACTCGTGAGGTCAAGTTATAAAACATCGTTTCGAATCAAGTATCAGTTTATTTTCTTAACTTCTGATACAGTTAAAAGGAAAATAAAGAGCTTTCTGTAAGCTTTTATTATTTGAAGTGCTTACATAAAATTAAAAGTAAATTGCCTCTTATATGTACAGCCAGTTGTTCCGTTTATGCCACTGCATGTAGACTTAACAATACGTCTACTCATGAACTGCTTATCCCACGTGCCAGGACAGCCCTTTGTTATGTTTGGTACGTTCCCACTTGTCTCGCCACTTGTCTCGTCGTCCGGGTTTTACGATTCAAGTCCAGGAATACAAGGCGAAAATTGTTTTCCTTGCAATGATAATACTATTGGAATTAAATGTTATATACTCGCCATTTGTTTTTAAGTCTTACTGAAGGAAAGTGAGAAAGTGTGACGCTTCATCCCCGCGAGTCAGACACAATGCCTGAAAGACCTTTTAAAGCGGCGCTGAAAATCAAGACAAATTAAAGAAAAGGCAAAAAGAAAATCACCAAGTAAATCATTTATCGATCACATTAAAAACGTATTCGCAAGAAATAAAATCCCGAAAAATTCCAGATGACTCTATAAACGACAGCAGCAGCATCTTGGTACCCTAGGATACACGCGTTGTGTAAGCTACTCTTGGATTTTCACTCTGACAGGTAAAAGTCGTGTGTCCGCAAAACAAACGGTGTCCTAGCACCGGGCGACAAGAGCATCAATTGCGGTCTAAGCTTCTCCGCTTCTTTTTGGCTTGTGACGGTGTGACACATACTGTAAGGAATCTTACCTTGCCTCTGTTTCGTCTTCATTTCATGTACATTGGGAAAACATACGTCGTCTTCTACCCATTTCTCTAGCATATTTTAAAAAATGTTTTACGTAGCATCTCCTCAGTAAAGAAACAACAAAGAAATAAAACTCAGAATAAAAAATGTGCGATGTATGTATGAGGTGACCTTGGCGGTGTAATTGTCAGATCGCTCCAAAAAGCGCGCGCGCTCACGCCTCCCAGTTGCTGCTAGTAAACAAGACCACACGAGGCGCGTTTCCAGCGGCGACGCCGAGCAGCCGGCCCCGCTTTTGTCTGAAGTTTACACTTGTCGCTCCGCCTAGCCCCGCCACGCTCGCCCCGCCCAAGTCTTCCCGTGAAGATGGCTTTGAAATGCAGCGGGTACTTACGGACAGGGTGATGAGGTTGGCGATTTCTAAGGTAAATTTCGGACACATATTGAACTCTTATTGGAATTAGTGAACTTACCCACCAACTTAAAGTAACATTTGTAACAAAGGACCATATTTAATTATACATTATTTTTTGGTAAGCTTAGACGCCAAGAGTGCCACATTCCCTAATAGCAGCTCTAACCTTTATAAGGGAGGATTGCCAGGAACCCATTTATCGACAAGGCTACTTTGTATACTTTGTTAATCACATATTAAGCCGCTCTATTGTGAAAGTATTTCAAAGAAATATTGACCAAAGCCGCTCCATTTCTGTATCATTTAGGCAGAGACCCGGTCTCTTTAATCCTGTCCTCCTCGTTGATCAGGACCGGCAACACAGTCAGGATACAGGTGCAGATAACTAATTCACTCAAAACTAATAGGACATTGAAAATAAATCTTCAACTCTACATTAAGAAAACGCAAACCACGCGGTATAACATATCCGGTGTCGTATATACAGGTGAGTGAATACCCTTCGCACCTCAGGTAACACCAAACACCAACACCAAACAGCCAATACGCATGCCAGTGGAAGGCGGGAAGGCTATTAGCATGAATAACAATTGTGATGCCCTCTGCTTACCTCACACTCACACATCCGGACTAAGTCAAGGATAAGGTGTCTATTGCTTTTTCTAGGGTTTTTGGGAATGTTCTACTTTGTTTTGTAGGGGAGTGTTTTTTCAAAAGAGACGCATGAAAGTTAACGGATGATCGAATTTCGTTCAAATATCTTAATTCACATAACAATGGATAACGCAACGATTTTTAAGTTTGCAATGTTTGTTTTTTTATGCTTTGAAATATTAATCCAGAAAATACACCAGGGTCTAATGACGTGGTAGGATCAGGAAACCAAGTTATGAAAGACATTCCAGAATGTGTTTCTTTTGGCCAAGTGATAATTGCCAAAGGCAGAATTAAAGCCATTGAGTTACTCTTTACATTTCCACCTGCTGCTCAGCGAAACCCAGGAGCCCAAAACATCAATAGCGTATAAAACAGGTTAATATTGTTTAGACAAAGCACAAGCAATCAAATGAAGACACCAAAGAAACAATAGCAATGTTTATAGTGGCATCAGTTTATATAGTGTACAGTGAAAGAATCTTTCATATATGAACCCACTATTTTGTAAAAAGTGTAATTATTTTCTAGTTATTATAAGTCCATACTTTAAATTAGAGGTTGGATGCATTAGTAAGTATCTACAAAAGAAAACAAGAGGTAAAAGTAAGTTCTGTTACCTGTGATGGATAAACATCCCTACCTGGTTTTGTTGCTTACTTTGTGTGCAGTTTGTCTGTGATAGGCTCCTGCCTCCTGAGACCCTTAATTGGAGAAATCGGTTTTGAGAATTTTATGTTGTGTTATAAATTATTTCTATTTTTTCAGAGTGAAGTTATTTCTTTATTTCTTTATATTTGTATACCATACAGGAGGGTATGTACATACTGGCATCCTGGCTGAATTGTTTGGTGGTACCTTTTCCAGATTGGTGAGACTGTAAATTAGGACTCCTTTTTCAGGGCAGTTTGTTCCCCTAGTAGGCTGGGTGGCAATCCCGTAGGACTGCATGGGAACTGGAGCTCGAGTTGGCAGCCTTGTCTAGGACCTCGTGGGCCAATTTGAGAGCTCTTGCAGTGGCTTCCTTGCCCTCGTCCATCTGACTCAAAAGTAGTACTGTAGTGTGTTTATGACATACAGGAAATGCTCCAGGGTCTATCTTTAAAATAGGTCTCTTCTCCTCAGCTGGGTGAACTGGAATTTGGAGCAATGTTAGGCAAAATTCACCAAGAGAGGAGGAAGAGGAGGAGGAGTATAACTGCCCTTGTGTGGTTACTTGTATCAGAAAAAAAAAGCAAAATATAAGTGTCTTTTGACCTGAGACTATTTATTTTTGTGATCATCCCTGTTATATTTTGATGTACTAATAACACATTCAGGATGGTTTCCAGCATTGTGTCTGATACTTTTGAGATATGCTTTGGTCCCAAGTGTCCCTAAATTGGATGGGCTTGGTATGGTAATAAACCCGTGTTGAAAAAGTAAGTATGCACATTTCAGTTATATGGTTTTACATATTTTAAAGTCATCTAGCTCACCCCAAGTGGACAAATTAGATAACTGTAACCTCATATTAAACATATAATTATTTATTTATCAACCAGTTGTACAGAGGTTACTACTGCATGCTTATGGTTCCAGTGATCCTGGGTTTGAATGATACCTCCAATCACACTCTGTATGAATTTTCTATGTTTTCCCCATGCTAGTGTAAATTTTATTCTGGGTACTTCAGTAATCTTACCACATCCCCAAAGACATACAGTACATGTTAGGATAATTGATGACTGTGAACAGGTGTGAGTTTTTACATGAATATTACATTATCAATTATTTAACAAAAATAAGTTAATATGAGAAAACATGTGGAAAAGTATTGTTACTGCTTCCATAATAATAAAGTAAGTAATTTGACCCACCTGCTGCTTATCAAATATTTTTTTTTACTCAATGATTAAGACAACCACCATAATAAAAGCAAAACTATTGGCTGTTTGGTCAGGATCTAATTGAATTTTGTGGTTATCATTATGTCAAAGACACACAACATTTGCAATGAACCCAGATAAACTATTGTTGCTACTGATCAATCTGAGAAGGAATATAAGGCCATTTCTAAAAAATGCAACTGTTATTGTAAAGTACGAAAGGACTATTACAAATGGAGAGCATTAAAGACAATGAATCATTTTCTTAGAAGTGGACATGCTAGGCAATTCACTGAAAATCAAACTGTACGATGGCCTGAGAAATTGCAGAAAATGCAGGAGCTTTAGATCTCTGACAACAAGAAAAACATTACAGGTTATGACTATAATATCAGAAACAGATTAAACAAGTAGTGATTTCATTACACTGCGGTGGGCTGGCGCCCCGCCCAGGGTTTGTTTCCTGCCTTGCGCCCTGTGTTGGCTGAGATTGGCTCCAGCAGACCCCCATGACCCTGTAGTTAGGATATAGTGGGTTGGATAATGGATGGATGAATAGATGATTTCATTACAGGATACAGTATGTAGTATAGACCTGCTTTTCTCTAAAAAGAGCAGCATGGCTAAGGTTTTCCAAGTTGTATTTGAATAAATGGCAAGATACCTAGAACAATCTCATCAGGACAGACAAGAGTAATGGGAGTTGTTTGGAAGTAATGTACAAAGTTAGTACTATCAAAGGCCTAACACCAAATCTCCCAAAGAATCTCATGTTAGCCACCAAAATTGGTTTTGGACAAGTAATGTTCTGTGGCTCTTTTGCAACTACAGTATCTGGTTGCATTATAATAACTGACGCCACATGGACCCCTCTTTATAACAAACTATTTTATGGGAAAATGTGAAGTCATCTTTCCAACAACTAAAGACTGAGAGAAATTAGATCATGAAACAAGGCAGTGATCCTAAGCACATCAGCAAATCTACTACTGAATTGCTGAAAAAGAAAGTATCACAGTTTTGGAATGACAAGTCAAAGTACAGACCTCAGCTCCATAGTGAAATTGTAGTGAATTAACAAAAGTCCTAATAAAATGGAGCAGTGTTGTAAGAAAGAATTGGCCAAAGTGTTTCTATTACAATATAAGAAATTAATTAAGATACACCCTCTCACTCACGTCACGTTATGTTGATCACATTCATCCTCCCTCACTCCTTTTTAATTTTATTATTTTTTTTTTCAACAACCCTCCCCCTTTTTAACAGCATATTTAATTTAACTTATGGAGGCCACATGACAAAGAAGAAGAGAATTATTGTATTTCAAACACCTACAACCTAATTATGCTCCCAAGATCCACCTTTGAAGTATTAAGAAAATAAATAGCTTTAATTTAATTCTCTAAGATCATTCAGAAGGGTAGACAGCAATTTTGTGGTAAAGTCATTAACCATAGTAAAAGCGAGTAGCCATATGATTAGCACATGCAATAAGAATTTTACTGTACCCTGTACACATGACCCAATAAATATATACTGAAGACATTCATGTAATTACTGATAAAACTGATTCTGCAAGCTACTTCTTCAAACCTGGGTTCTGCATGTTAGCTTGTGTTAAAATCCCTGAGATTTTATTTGTCATACAAGGTCCGGCATATCTAATTTATATACTTTCTGAATACTAAATGATGGGATGGTTATGCCGTGATATTTATAACCATACAGCTAAAATGGGTATACTTATTTTTTTCACATGAAAACTGTGCTGGTAACAAAATTGAAAATAGTTCAAGAAAAGGCACTGTCAATTTTCCAATGAACAGGTAAGTTAAACATTTAGTTTTCCTTTATAGGTATACTTTGTTGAAAAATGTTTTTAAAAAATCACAAGGTTCTGTTCCTTTTAAAAGAACAAAATGGTTCTGTATTATGACAAAGAAATTCAATAATACAGTGGTGTGAAAAACTATTTGCCCCCTTCCTGATTTCTTATTCTTTTGCATGTTTGTCACACAAAATGTTTCTGATCATCAAACACATTTAACCATTAGTCAAATATAACACAAGTAAACACAAAATGCAGTTTTTAAATGATGGTTTTTATTATTTAGGGAGAAAAAAAATCCAAACCTACATGTCCCTGTGTGAAAAAGTAATTGCCCCCTTTTTAAAAAATAACCTAACTGTGGTGTATCACACCTGAGTTCAATTTCCGTAGCCACCCCCAGGCCTGATTACTGCCACACCTGTTTCAAACAAGAAATCACTTAAATAGGAGCTGCCTGACACAGAGAAGTAGACCAAAAGCACCTCAAAAGCTAGACATCATGCCGAGATCCAAAGAAATTCAGGAACAAATAAGAACAGAAGTAATTGAGATCTATCAGTCTGGTAAAGGTTATAAAGCCATTTCTAAAGCTTTGGGACTCCAGCGAACCACAGTGAGAGCCATTATCCACAAATGGCAAAAACATGGAACAGTGGTGAACCTTCCCAGGAGTGGCCGGCCGACCAAAATTACCCCAAGAGCGCAGAGACGACTCATCCAAGAGGTCACAAAAGACCCCAGGACAACGTCTAAAGAACTGCAGGCCTCACTTGCCTCAATTAAGGTCAGTGTTCACGACTCCACCATAAGAAAGAGACTGGGCAAAACGGCCTGCATGGCAGATTTCCAAGACGCAAACCACTGTTAAGCAAAAAGAACAGTAGGGCTCGTCTCAATTTTGCTAAGGAACATATCAATGATTGCCAAGACTTTTAGGAAAATACCTTGTGGACTGATGAGAGAAAAGTTGAACTTTTTGGAAGGCAAATGTCCCGTTACATCTGGCGTAAAAGGAACACAGGATTTCAGAAAAAGAACATCATACCAACAGTAAAATATGGTGGTGGTAGTGTGATGGTCTGGGGTTGTTTTGCTGCTTCAGGACCTGGAAGGCTTGCTGTGATAGATGGAACCATGAATTCTACTGTCTACCAAAAAATCCTGAAGGAGAATGTCTGGCCGTCTGTTCGTCAACTCAAGCTGAAGCGATCTTGGGTGCTGCAACAGGACAATGACCCAAAACACACCAGCAAATCCACCTCTGAATGGCTGAAGAAAAACAAAATGAAGACTTTGGAGTGGCCTAGTCAAAGTCCTGACCTGAATCCAATTGAGATGCTATGGCATGACCTTAAAAAGGCGGTTCATGCTAGAAAACCCTCAAATAAAGCTGAATTACAACAATTCTGCAAAGATGAGTGGGCCAAAATTCCTCCAGAGCGCTGTAAAAGACTCATTGCAAGTTATCGCAAATGCTTGATTGCAGTTATTGCTGCTAAGGGTGGCCCAACCAGTTATTAGGTTCAGGGGGCAATTACTTTTTCACACAGGGACATGTAGGTTTGGATTTTTTTTTCTCCCTAAATAATAAAAACCATCATTTAAAAACTGCATTTTGTGTTTACTTGTGTTATATTTGACTAATGGTTAAATGTGTTTGATGATCAGAAACATTTTGTGTGACAAACATGCAAAAGAATAAGAAATCAGGAAGGGGGCAAATAGTTTTTCACACCACTGTATAATTTAGCTTTATCAGTTTAAAACTCTGAAAAGAAGTGTGCAAAAATTACACTGACAAGTTTTAACTTATATTTTCCTTTTCAAATTGTCCCATACCCAATATGTGCAAAATGCTTGTACAGATAAATTCAGAATAAAAAAATATACCCTAGTGTTCCAACTGTCACGATAGAGGGAAGGATCTGTGTAGTTGGTTTGTTTGTGTTTTTTACAATAAAGCTATTATGTTACTTTCATTTTTCAAGGACAGGCTTATAGAAGAAATGCTCTTTGCTTCACTCAGAATATTTAAATCCGTGGACTTTTATTTATAATAAAACCACTATAAAAGGTTCATCCTGTAGGACATGTGTACCCAACTCCAGTCCTGGAAGGCCTCGTTGGATGCAGGTTTTCATTCTAACCCTTTCCTTAATTAATGACCCGTTTTTGCTACAAATTAACTTATTTTGAATTAAATGTAATTGACTTGCTTTTGAAGACACAGACCCCTTATTTATTTTTCCTCAATTAACAGCAAAACAAGAATGAGATACAAAATGAGTCAAAACATGACCAGAAAACTGTGTCCATCATACAATATCTGAAGATAATGAAAGATGAAGGTATCAGGAATGTTGATCCGCTCAGGTCCCCAAAACATTTTAGCAGTGCTCTTAGAAACGAGAAAATCAACAATTTCAGAAATGTATGCTATTGCACAATGAGAGCAGCAACAAGCCATGGAATTAAAGGATAGGTTTAATTAACAACAAAAATTGGCAACTAATTAAGCAACTGGTTGGGGTGAAATTGCTTGGAATTTGAGGCCCTGACTTAGTTGGTCTTCTGTTGGCTCGTTCACTTCATATTTCATAAGGAAAGAAATGAGGTGATTCAGAGGAACAATGAAGAAATTCAGGGGAACAAATCTTAAAAAAACAAGTCAGTTAAATGAATTCAAAAGAAGTTAATTAGCAGCAAAAACAGGTCACTAATTAAGAAAAGGGTTAGAATGAAAGCCTGCAGCCACTGCAGCCTTCCAGGGCCAGAGTTGGGGACCCTCACTTTAGGATGTCCCACTATGATGGAATATCTTTTCTATCTAAAGACAAGTTACCTTTGTTAAGTTTGCAAATTGTTATTGTTGTGGTCTGTTTTATAAGTGTTAAAAGTCCTTTTTATGCCCTTCTCACTGCCACAGGGTCAGGTGACAGAGGAACTTTAAATGTCATGCATTACCAAACATTGCTTATCCCTGTCTTCTTTATAACAAGAAAAATCCAACTCACTAGTCGCTATCCATTTTCCTTGCCACATATACAGTACATAAAAAACAAAAAAATCATGTCTTGATAACTTGACAATTTTAAATTTTCAAAAGTGCTTTGTTAACACATTTTAAAATTGTGTCATTATAAATGAGTTATAACATCAATATTATATTTTCAAAGATTGCTAAAATGGACAAAGTACTTCCTTTTACAGTATGTTGATGATGCTTCACTGTGGGGATCTACACTACAGGACTTTTATGCAAATAACTATTCTTACTTTGTGTGTTTCACATTTTGCCTTGTGTTTGGCTCTTTATAGCAACATTATTGCTGCAATGTCATTTTGTCCTATAAGGGTTATTCCAAAGCTAGTTTTTGCATTCTATAACATTACTGATGTAGGTGTATTTTTGAAACCAGTCTACTTCAAAGTAGAATGCTTTATACACACTGTCCATATTATTTATAACACACGATGCAACAACAACAACAACAACATTTATTTATATAGCACATTTTCATACAAACAGTAGCTCAAAGTGCTTTACATATTAAAGAATAGAAAAATGAAAGACATAATTATAAAAAAATAAATCAACATTAACATCGAATAAGAGTAAGGTTCAATGGCCAGGGGGGACAGAAAAAACAAAAAAAACTCCAGACGGCTGGAGAAAAAATAAAATCTGTAGGGATTCCAGACCATGAGACCGCCCAGTCCCCTCTGGGCATTCTACCTAACATAAATGAAACAGTCCTCTTTGGATTTAGGGTTCTCACGGAAGGGCTTGATGATGATGATGGTCACGTAGACTTCTTCCTTTTAATCCGTCCATCATTGTTGGAGCATCAATGCATACATACTGTGCATACTTTACTGAAATCAGTTTAATCCAGTGCAGTGTCACAGGGTGTAACACAAGCTATAATTCTTTCAGTCAAATAGTTTATCAGACAATGTGGTAAATCATCAAAAATTGTAAAACCGTATGAAAAGTATAATGGTCATGATTTATATTGTGGAATTTTATTTAATATAGAGATGCATATGGATAGATAGAAGCAGGTCTTAGTGCATCTGTACCACATGCTTTCAGATTCAAGGAAAATTATTTCATACTATATAAGAACAACACATTTCCCTACCATCTGTTCTGGTAATGATAAAATCTATGTACAGTAAATGTTGGATACATTTAAAGTCTTGTTAGTAGACAGGCACTTTCAGGCATGCTTAATTTCAAAGATTTCTAGATGAATAGAACAGTCTACTATATAACTCTGAAAAGACTGAGAAATGAATTTTCTCTTTTTAAATGATAATATGTTAGGAATTCACAGAATAAAAAGTAAAATGTATTCATGTTGAAAGAACCCTTGCAGAATTACAATTCATGATGTTACCTCTTTCATAAATGATATTGTAAATGTTTTCAAAGTCAGACATACATTAAATAATGAAAAAGGTTTGTTTTTAATATCACAAGTTGTTAATGTCAACAATTGTTCATATTAAGAATACACTAAAAAACAATTAGAATTGTTTGAAACAGCTGGTTAGTTTTCCTGCATAACAATTACAAAACATGGAAACATCAAAGTACTAGAACCAAAAATGCTAGTCTCATTTCAAATACAAATAAACTTAATACAGGTTTCAAAAAGTATTACTTGGCTTTATAGAAATTTGAGATGTGTTCCATTGACTCTGTCATGCAGTCATTTATAAATAATTTTACTCTTCCTTGTCTGTCATTATTGGGATCATTCCCTCAGGATGAACTTTACAAGGCCCTTTTAAGCATGCAAAACAGGAAAGTCCCGGGGTTATATGTATTCCCAGCAGAGTTTTACAAATGTTTTTGGTAAACTTTTTCACCTGTTTTTTTAATATGATTAACCTTATTTACATTACAAATAAGCTTCCAGCTTACAGGAGCATAGCCCTGATTCCCCTTATTCTCAGAAAAGACAAAATCTCTTCCTTTTTGAATTATTTTTGTCTTATTGTACTAAATGTGGACTTTAAAATCATGGCTGATTAAATATATTTTATATTACAAATTTTAATACACATATCTCATACAGCTTTCCTGAAAGATTGACAATTTTTAGATAATACTAAAAAAAATCTTAACAATTTTATTAGGTTTTGTTCCAGTTGACACAGAGAATACTTTGTTAAGTTGCAGACTTAGTCAATCCTTATGTTTTTGCAAAGGTTTAGATTTGGAACCTACTTCTTATCAAAGGTTTGAATTTTGTATAGGACATAAAAGCTTAATTCAATATACAATATATGATAACATTTCTAAACAATTTCCTGTTTCTCATGGAATTAGAAGGAGTGACTCGCATTCTTCACTTACTGTATATTTTCTTTTTTATTGAGTCTCATATTAGACAAAACACAGTTACAACATACATTTACATGGGTTCAAAAATCTGTAAAAACATTTTATGTGTATTACTGAATCACATAAAATAATTTAGTGACAGGAGATTTAGGAGAGTATAAAAGTTTGTTTGAATGAATTTGAATGAGGGACTATGTCAGGTTATCAGTCATTCAGATGGGATAAATGGACCAAATGAACAAATGGACAGATGAGGTGACCTGGGCTTTTCTCACGTGTACAGCATTGTTAAGGTTAGAATGGCTGTTTTCCTCAAATTAAGAAATGCTGTCAATCTGTACATATACAGTGTATATATATATATATATATATATATATATATATATATATATATATATATATATATATATATATATATATATACTGCCAAAAGAATTAAAGGAACACTTTTTAGCATAGCATAAAGTCAATGAAACTTATGGGATATTAATCTGGTCAGTTAAGTAGCAGAGGGGGTTGTTAATCAGTTTCAGCTGCTGTGGTGTTAATGAAATTAACAACAGATGCACTAGAGGGGCAACAATGATATGACCCCAAAACAGGAATGGTTTAACAGGTGGAGGCCACTGACATTTTTCCCTCCTCATCTTTTCTGACTGTTTCTTCACTAGTTTTGCATTTGGCTACAGTCAGTGTCACTACTGGTAGCATGAGGCGATACCTGGACCCTACAGAGGTTGCACAGGTAGTCCAACTTCTCCAGGATGGCACATCAATACGTGTCATTGCCAGAAGGTTTGCTGTGTCTCCCTGCACAGTCTCAAGGGCATGGAGGAGATTCTAGGAGACAAGCAGTTACTCTAGGAGAGGGCCATAGAAGGTCCATAACCCATCAGCAAGGCCAGTATCTGCTCCTTTGGGCAAGGAGGAACAGGATGAGCACTGCCAGAGCCCTACAAAATGACCTCCAGCAGGCCACTGGTGTGAATGTCTCTGACCAAACAACCAGAAAGACTTCATGAGGGTGACCCAAGGGCCCCATGTCCTCTAATGGGCCCTGAGCTCACTGCCCAGCAGCATGCAGCTCGATTGGCATTCGCCATAGAATACCAGAATTGGCAGATGCACCACTGGTGCCCTGTGCTTTTTACAGATGAGAGCAGGTTCACCCTGAGCACGTGACAGAAGTGAAAGGGTCTGGAGAAGCCATGGAGAACATTATGCTGCCTGTAACATCATTCAGCATGAGCAGTTTGGTGGTGGGTTAATGATTGTCTGGGGAGGCATATCCATGGAGGGTCACACAGACCGCTACAGGCTTGACAAAGGCACCTTGGCTGCCATTAGGTATCAGGATGAAATCCTTGGACCCATTGTCAGACCCTATGCTGGTACAGTGGCTCCTGGTGCATGACAATTCCTGGCCTCATGTGGTGAGAGTATGCAGGCAGTTCCTGGAGGATGAAGGAATTGATACCATTGAATGGCCACCACACTTTCCTGACCTAAATCCAATAGAACACCTCTGGGACATTATGTTTTGGTCCATCCAATGCCACCAGGTTGCACCTCAGACTGTCCAGGAGCTCAGTGATGCCCTGGTCCAGATCTGGGAGGAGATCCCCCACAACACCATCTGTCATCTCATTAGAAGCATGCACCGATGTTGAAAGGGATGTAAACAAGAACACAGGGGCCATACAAAGTGCTGCGTACAATTTTGAGTTGCTGCAATTAAATTTTGTCAAAATGGACTAGCCTGCCACATAATTTTTTCACTCTGATTTTTGGGGCGTCTTTGAATTCAGGGCTCTGTAGGTTGATCATTTTCATTTCCATCAAACGATGTGGCATCCTTTTGTTTCTAACACATTACCCAGTCTATATCAGTATAGATATCCAGGAGGATTTCTTTTTCCCATTGAGATCTGATGTGTTTTCAAAGTGTTCCTTTAATTTTTGGAGCAGTTTATATATATATATATATATATATATATATATATATATATATATATATATATATATATATATATATACAGATGTTCTCATAAGTTTACATACCCTGGCAGAATTTGTGAAATATTGCCCATTGTTTGGAAAATATAAGTAATCATGCAGAAAACTTTCCTTTTAATTAGTGAGTGTGCTCAAGTGAAGCTATTTATTATAAAATAATTGTGTGTACCCTTTTTAAATCATAATGATAACTGAAATCACCCATATGGGCCTGATCAAAAGCTTACATACCTTTGAATGTTGGGGCTAATAATATACACACAAGTTGACACACACACATATTAAGAGTAATTATGGGAAAATGTCCACACCTGTAACTTTTTTGACTGTAGTTAGTGTCTGTGTATAAATAGTCAATTTAAATGCATGCAGAGCTGCATAGACTTTGCTGGATACTGAACCATGGGGAAAGCAAAACAAGAAGAAGAACAGGAAGAAGAAGAAGAACTAAAACAACAACTTATTTTTGTATAGCCCATAATCACACAAGGAGTGCTGCAATGTACTTTAACAGGCCCTGTTTTTGACACCAGCCTTGACTCCCTAGGAAGACAAGAAAAAAACTCCCAAAAAACCCTTGTTGGGAAAAAAAATGGAACAAATCTTGGGAAAGGCAATTCAATGAGAGACCTCTTTCCAGGTAGGCTGAGCCTACAATGTATGTCAAAAAATGGGGTTAATACAATACAATACTAAGAACAGCAGACAAGTAATCCTCTTCACAGATCTAGATTGCCAATCCATCATTGCCATACAATACAACAGTACAATAGTAATAGTACAAGTACAGAGCAAAATGCAAGAGTAGATTATATCACATAAGGTGATTCATATTTGTTCAGAGTTCTGGAGACCCCTGCCAACATGCTGCTTCCCCGCTACTGGCCATTCCACAGCTGGAACAGTGCCGACCAGTTCAATGACAGGACCCTTCTACCCGATGATTCCAGTGCTCCTAGACTGTCAAAGGACCTGCAAGAAAATGTTGTTGAATTGTATAAAACAGGAAAAGGATATAAAAAGATATCCAGAAATCTGAAAATGCCTGTCAGTAGTGTTCAAACTCTGATGAAAAGTGGAAAGTTAGGGTTTCTGTTGTCACCAAGCTACGGTCAGGTAGACCAACAAAGATTTCAGCCGCAGCTGCCATGATCATTTGTTGAGATGCAAAGAAAATCCCACAAGCAACTTCAGCTAAATTACAGGCTGCACTGCAAACAAGTAGTGATTCTGTTTCAAGATGCTCAATATGGAGATACTTGAAAACAAATGGGCTGCACAGTTGAGTTACAAGAAAAAAGCCTTTACTGTGCCAACGCAACAAAACAACCCACTTATAATGTGCTAAACAACATCTAGACAAACCTTGAAACTTCTGGAGCAAAGTCCTTTAAAGTGATGAGACCAAAATTGCACTTTATGGTCACAACCAAAAATGCAATGCCCATGTCAAAAGGTATACCATCCCTGCTGTGAAGCATGGAAGTGGATCTCTGATGTTCTGGGGGTGTGTGAGCTACAGCAGCAAGGGTAACTTAGTGAAAATTGATGGCAAGATGAATGCAGCATATAACCAGAAAATATTGGAGGACAAATTGCATTCATCTGTCCAGAAGCTGTGCATGGGACACACTTGGATCTTCCAACATGACAATGAGCAAAACATAAGGCCAAGTTGACCCTACAGTGGCTAGAGCAGAACAAGAGTGAAGGTGCTGGAGTGGCCATCACAGTCTCCTGACCTCAATATCATCGAGCCACTTTGGGGAGATTTTAAAAGTGCAGTTCATCAACCCAAGAATTTACAGGGCATGGAGTCTTTTTGCCAAGAAGAATGAGCAGCTGTACCACCTGAGAAAATCAAGCACTTCATCCAGAACTATCACAAAACTACATGGCATCATTGAGGCTAAATGGAGGGCAATACACAGTATTAACATCTAAGGATATGTAAACTTTTCAACAAGGACAATCTGATTATTTTCCTTATTACTATGTTTTGTTTAATGGTTGTACTATTCTGTGATGCTTTACAGTTTAATTTGGATTCAATTAAAAGTAAATTTAATGTGTTTTGCCTGATTAGTCATCTTTTCTGAAGTATGGTATAGATCTTACAAATTCTTCTGAGGTATGTAAATATAAAGCGATAAAGAGAAACCAGTTAAACAAATGAGGCAAAAATATTATACTTGGTCATTTATTTATTGAGAAAAATTATTGAATATTACATATTTGTGAGTGGCAAAAGTATGTGAACGTCTAGGATTAGCAGTTAGTTTGAAGGTGAAATTAGAATCAGGTGTTTTCAATCAATGGGATGACAATCAGGTGTGAGTGGGTACCCTGTGTTATTTAAAGAACAGGCATCTATCAAAGTCTGCTCTTCACAACACATGTTTGTGGAAGTGTATCATGGCACAAACAAAGGAGATTTCTGAGGACCTCACAAAAAGAGTTGTTGATGCTCCTCAGGCTGGGAAAGGTTACAAAACCATCTCTAAAAAGTTTGGACTCCACCAATCCACAGTCAGACAGATTATGTACAAATGGAGGAAATTCAAGACCATTTTTACCCTCCCCAGGAGTGGTCGACCAACAAAGATCACTCCAAGAGCAAGGTGTGTAATAGTCGGCGAGGTCACAAAGGTAACTTCTAAGCAACTGAAGGCCTCTCTCACATTGGGTAATGTTCATGTTCATGAGTCCACCATCAGGAGAACACTGAACAACAATGGTGTGCATGGCAGAGTTGCAAGGAGAAAGCCACTGTTCTCCAAAAAAAACATTGTTGCACATCTGCAGTTTGTTAAAGATCACGTGGACAAACCAGAAGGGTATTGGAAGAATGTTTTGTGGATGGATGAGACCAAAATAGAACGTTTTGGTTTAAATGAAAAGTGTTATGTTTGGAGAAAGGAAAACACTGCATTCCAGCACAAGAACCTTATCCCATCTGTAAAACATGGTGGTGGTAGTATCATGTTTTGGGCCTGTTTTGCTGCATCTGGGCCAGTACGGCTTGCCTTCATTGATGGAACAATGAATTCTGAATTATATCAGACAATTCTAAAGGAAAATGTCAAGACATCTGTCCATGAACTGAATCTCAAGAGAAGGTGGGTCATGCAGCAAGACTACAACCCTGAGCACACAAGTTGTTCTACCAAAGAATGGTTACAGAAGAATAAAGTTAATGTTTTGGAAAGGCCAAGTCAAAGTCCTGACCTTAATCCAATCGTAATGTTGTGGAAGGACCTGAAGCGAGCAGTTAATGTGAGGAAACCCACCAACATCCCAGAGTTGAAGTTGTTCTGTACGGAGAAATGGGATAAAATTCTTCCAAGCCGGTGTGCAGGGATGATCAAAAGTTACTGGAAATGTTTAGTTGCAGTTATTGCTGCAAAGGGGGGTCACATCAGATACTGAAAGCAAAGGTTCACATACTTTTGCCACTCACAAATATGTAATATTCGATCATTTTCCTAAATAAATAAATGAACAAGTATAATATTTTTGTCTCATTTGTTTAATTGGTTTCTCTTTATCTACTTTTAGGACTTGAGTGAAAATCTGATGATGTTTTAGGTCATATTTATGCAGAAATATAGAAAATTCTAAAGGGTTCACAAACTTTCATACACAACTGTATATCACAAATGGAATCTCTAGAAGTAAAAGTATTTTAAGTATTTTCACCTTTTCCTCCCTATTAAGAGCAAGTGTCAAAAAGAAAAATAATTCCCAAGGACTATAAAAGTATATGAAAAAGACACCCTAATTCAGTATACTGTATATGTGATGTGTTTCACAAAAAAGTTGGCTTCAACTTTGACATCCATTTGTCTTCTCAGTTCTTTGCTGCTCAAAAAACTTTGAACTAGATACACTAAATGCTGAAACAATCACATTTTATTTTACACTTTAGACACAGTCTAGAAAATCAGGGCAACTTCAGTGCTCAGAAAGCAGGTGTCATTCAGCAACACACAAAAAAGTAGTCCCTCAAAATTAGTTTGAGGGCTACTGTTCAACTTGATGAGAACTGAAAGACAGAATTCTCCAGAGATAAATCCTCTTCTTAGGCATAAGCACAGAGGAAGTATTATAGACAAGGTGGCATCTCTTATTTCTTGAGAAGCAGGAGACCCAGACATTTTTGTAATTTTATTTTCACAGATTACTTTTAACAGAGTTACATTCTTGTGTGGCTTCTGTTCCATGAGTGGACAGGGAGAGTAATGCTAAGTTAGTCGAAGTGGCATTAGCAACAATAACTTTAGATGAACCACTGGTTGCCTGGCAGGTTGCAATCCTCTGTGGGCAACTCAGGCAAAGTGTTCTCCCTTTTCACAAACAACACCAGTTATAATTCTTGATTCTATCACATCTTTTAATTAAACATGGTGTTTTGTTTAATTGGAAGGATCAAAAGAAATCCATTTTCTTAAAGTGATTGTCATTATTGCTTAATAACTTAAAATGAGAAGAAATAGTGTCAGACCACACCAAAACTGCAGAATATTAAAAATAAAATGATATATTTTTATTTGCTGCCACCAAATGTGTTTAACCAGCTTTCTCTTTACCTGTCATTGCTTCAATTAACATTTATGCAATAGTCAAAAAATATATATAGTCATAAACGTGTAAAACTACTGGCCAGATGTCACAAAGGCTTTTCATTTCTTCTTTCATTAAAGAATCATATATTTTTAGGAAAGTGGATTTTCTAGCTCTGGGTCAGAAATTGGCTCCATTTAGCTTCAGTTCCATGCTTGCTTCAGAACCATGGCAGACACTCAGCTCCAGCTCTACACTGATCTAGGAATGCATTCTTCCAGAACAGCTTCAAACTGCTCTTCTAATTCGTGCTTGTTTACGTCTACTCTAACTCAAAAGCTGTAAGTACATGCAATTTTATTTTGGGGTTAACCATAGTTTACCTATTCATTCATATATCTGTGCATTTCCTAACATGCTTATCCAGTACAGGGTCACGGCAAGTTGGCATCTTTCCTGGTAGCAACTGAGTAAAAAGCAATAACCAAGTCATGGATGATGCACCAGTCCAGTGCTAGGAAGTTTTACACACACAGCCACACTGAGACACTAATTTGGAGCTACTAGATAATGTAACTATTATAGTATAGTTGATGGAAGCAGTCATTAGCCTTCAGAGTATCAGGCTTGTACAGAAATGGATCCTTGTGGGTTGTATAAAAAATACAGCAAAGACTTTACATTCAAAAGTAGTGTTTAGAGCATATATAGCAATCAGCAGTAATATAACAGTCCACAGAGAATGAACAAAAAGGCAACACTAATGAATATCACTAATGAATGTCATTGCTATTGTACGAAATCCGGCACATTTTAAAGAACATAAATTATTAATTATTTGCATATCAGATTTTAAAAAGCTAGAATAATGTGCCCTTGATACATTCAAATTTCTGCTCCGTTCCAGGTTCAGTGTTCTAGCCCTACCTGTGTCCTCCAGAGCAGAGATAAGTGGTAGCTGTAAACTGTTTAGTATCATACTCTACTAGTATTTAAATATTGGAAAATCGCGGATATGAAGGCACTTAACATTACAGTTTTTCTCGATTGCTAAGACACATTCCTGGAAAGCTGCTCTCCTTTTCCCTAAACTGTGAACACAAAACCCAATTTTCAAGCTACATTCACAAAACCTCTGACTCTTCTTGCAAAACCAAACTTTCACCCCAAAACAGTTCAATCTGTGCTCAAAACTGAACTATGCTGTCAAATCATGTCTCAAGTCAATCTAAATTAAATATTCTACCGAGTAGTCACTAAACACTACATAGAAAAAAGGAAAACACAATGCTCAAGACATGAAGCGGTAGAAATAAATGTTTCTTTAGGCTAAATGCATGTTGAAAAACAAAATACCTGGGCATTTTTAACACTTGTACATAGAAAAAAGAATTTACAAAAAAACAGAAATTCTGTGCATTTACATGTAGCACTTGTACGTAAAAATAAAGCACAAAAATATACAAATGAAGTACAAAGAAAAGAAGTGCATTACTCCGCCACAGCATCATTTCTCCGTGCTTGGTCAGGCCACAGGACTTCATCTACATCACAGGCCACATTTTCTCTGGCCAGGCAATGGGGGAAAAAACCCCTGGCATGCCGTATCCAGGCTTGACATGCCTCCACACCCATGTCACCACAGGCCAGTTCCATGGCTTGCAGGAGATTTACCCTGGTATAAGGTTGGCATTCATATACCTTCCACCGCCATGAGGAGAAGAATTCTTCAATGGGGTTCAGGAAAGGGGAGTACGGTGGAAGGCAAAGATTGATAAAACCTTGGTTCATATTGAACCACTCTCTAACCTGGAGGCCTCTGTGAAAACTCGCATTGTCCCAAACAACGACATAGATGGGCTGCTCATCCTGCTGCCCTAACAGAGCATCTCGCATGTGATTGAGGAAAATGAGGAGCTGGTGAGTGTTGTAGGGCCCTAGGTTGGCCTGATGGTGGACAACACCATGATTGCTGATGGCAGCACACAGTGTGACATTGCCACCACGCTGCCCAGGGACACCAACAATGGCCCGTTGGCCAATCAGACTACGGCCTCTCCTTCTCCTTTCGGTGAGACTAAACCCAGCTTCATCCATGTGGATGTATTCATGGAGTTTTTCCATTGCATCCAGTTAAAAAACTCTATGTAGGAATAGATATATATTTTTGTAAGTGATGTAGGCCAACTACAGTAAATCACTACTTACAGTAACCAACATTTATGTGTCTGGATATATACCAACCTGTACATACTGGAATCTTTGCTCTTTGACTCTATCAGAGTTGCGTTGAAAGGGCACTCTGTACAGCTGTTTCATGCACAGTCTGTTGCGCTTGAGGACACGGTCAACAGTAGAGAGGCTGACACTGTCAATACCCTCAAAATGCACATGGTCCTCAATGATCCTCAGCTGAATTTCACGCAGTTTAATGGTGTTGTTCTCACGGACCATGTCGACAATTAGGGTCTTTTGGTGTGGGGAGAACATAGATGTCCTACCATCCCCATGTGGCAGTCTTTCAATTCTACAAAAAGAGAACATGCACTTACAAAAATACATACATGGAATAGGCCTACAAACAGTCAGACTAACCCTCCATTACAATACTACAGTACACTGGCACAGTGATGTACTGAAACATGTTTACTGTGGTACAGTATATAGTACAGTCATTGTACATATGTAATTGTTGTCAACATTTACATACTATAATGTCAAAAAAGGTAACTACCTGTTCTCTTCTCTCAATCTTCGGATTATGGTGGACACAGTGAATCTACTGATGTTTGGTTGTACCCTTAGTCCAGCCTCCTTCATTGTCATACCATGGACAAGAACATGGTCAATCACAGTAGCTCTGATTTCATCAGATATTACTGTTCTTTGTCCTCGCTGACCACCTCGACCACCTTGACCTGCTCGACCTCCTCTCACACGAACTCCTCTTCTTAGATTTCTATCCATTGTAGTGCCTCACAAACCAGTGCTCTGACTTATATGTACCCTCACATCATTAGCCACAAGTGTGATAAATTTTGAGTTGTTGTATTCAACCGGTGACAAACTGAGCTTTAATTGTGTTTGACTTTTGCCACCTGTGCTCACCATTATGCAACACAGGTGCATCACAATGACAATGTGTTGACAAGATGTGTCTAAACAGGTGAAAAGTGCTTATGGTTTTGCCAAAAGTGTCACTGATTCAATAAGTGGGTTCAGGCAACTGAGAATTTGGTTCAGACAATAGGGTTTAGTGTTTTAGCAATCGAGAAAAACTGTAATGCAGACACTGAGCTGGTCCAGGTCAGAAATGTAAATAAGGGTGGTTAAATACAGCTGTATTACAAATGCAAATACAACAAATGCAATGTTGTTTTTGAAAATCAGATTAACCAGAAAGTGCCTGTAAGTAGTGTGTCAGGATATTTCTTCATTCTCTGGAGAAAATGTGTGTGCAATTAGACTAAAGCCAACTAAACTCTAAAAATAGTTTAGCTTTTCAAAAGTATTGATAATTTGACATTCTGATCACTTCTCGAAGGAAGATTTTTGTCATAGCTAAATTGTAAACATTATTCTCAAATATATTTAAACAAGTAATCTTGATTGGCTTGCACTCACAGCCATTGGTTTGAGTTTTTTTTTTTTAACTCAAATAAGTTTTAATCCTAGACAGTTTTACAGAATGCTTCTTTTGATTGCAAAGTATTTTAAAGTGATTATAATAATGATGATGATGATGATAAAAATACTTTTTTTATTTATTTGCCACACAGGGGATTTCTGTGTACCCAAGTAAGTAATACAGTGGAGAATAGCAGAAGAAGGGAGATCTCCAGTAACACACATGGCAGACTGTTCTCCTTGGTAAAGTAAGAAAGGAGTCTTATATGTTTATAAACTGCACTTTATCCTTATTTTCTGCATAAATTTTGAGTATTCTTTCCATAGATTTCAGATTTTTATCATTAATCCTGGCACTATGATTTTCGCAGCAGTCTATGATGATAAACAGTGATTAAACAAACTTTTCCATCATTCCTGTATTCAATAATGCCACATTAATGATATTTTCAACCATTTTTTTGGTATGAATGTTTACTTCCTACATTTGTCAGTGCTGACTGGCCATCCTCACCTACTGTCAGTATTAGTTTGTGATCAGCCCCAGCACATGACAACCTTGATGCATTTTGTGCCACAGCACTCCGGCCTAGCTAGGTGCTCTCCACCTAAGCTGGGCCTTTACATTAGTGCCAGTTACAACCAACTAGTGGGATTTAACTGTACTTTATCATAATTAAAAACTTTACACAGGCACCAAACAATATGTTTTTTGTAGTATTGTACATTTTATATACAAATAAATGCTGAGCTTCATAGTTGAACTGTGCATTTTAAAGTATGCTTAGGATGCTGCAGTATGAGAGGTTTAAAGTTTAGTGTGTTGTCACAATAAGTCATTGCATTTTATTAAGGTGTGCCCTAATAATTTCCTTGAGGCAACTATGAAGAAAACAATAGAGGTAGACTTGAATGTCACAAGGTAAAAGACAAAATCACCCATTCAAACAACTTTGAAATTTGTTCAGTTGTTCACAACTTATAAATGTACAAATATACACATTGTTGATCAGTTGAGATTTTCTCACTGCAGCCCTTCTATAAGAGAAGAAATTTCAACAAAACGTGTTTATCTTAGTTAAGATGAATTATTTCAGTGTTAACTGTTATATATGAGACATGTTCAATATATACATTTTGCACAGTATTATGTCCTTTGACCTCATATGTGTTTTTGGAAATACTGTATGTATGTTCAAGATACTGAAAAGTTAAACTGCAGCTTATTATTAAATCAGCACCTCACCAGGGTTAATCAAACAATTTTAGCTTTATGCTAATCTTGTTCCAAAAACTTTCATCAAACCATTATTGATCCTTCAAATCCTCTGCACTACTAATTGTTTTAACAATAGAATACATTTAAAAATTTTTGAAACACTGTATTCATACTGTTTAAGTTTACCGGACACAAAATTAGTCACTGCAAGTGTAAGAGGTGCTGCATACTTTAGACACCAACAGAGGGCACCCCAGTATGAATATCGTCCTACAAATAGCTATGTCATGTGATAAAACAGTGAAAAGGAGTGATGAGGAGTAGTAGTATTGTGCCACATGTGCTTGGTTCTCCCTGTTAAAAATGGATTGTATGACAGGAAAGGAATGATTGGCAAAAAAAGGGATTATTCCGTTTGGCCGTGCCAAAGGACATAGTGTACAGGAAGCTACCAACTTTGTGGGTGTGTCAAAGTGTACTTTACAACGGATCTTCCAGCAGTGGCTTACGCCGCAGTAAATTGCTGATTATTGGCAAAACTGAGTTTGAAAAAAGGTGTTCACAGACAGGGACTGTTGCCATGTGTCACGCATTGTGACAGCAAACAATTCCTATAGGTGTCCTAAATTATGTTGATTACTTACAAAGCCTCTACTTACATTAAAAGCGGTGTTGGAACAAACTGTGTTACCTTTTGTGCTTAATCTCAACAGTGAACATGGAATGGCTATTAAGCAGTGAGTTAAATGCCAGCAACCAATCTGGCTGAATTGTGCGATTTGGTGCTGGAAGAGTGGATGAAAGTTGATGTTGTCTACATCTGCAAAATGGCGACACCCATGCCAGACAGAAATGAGTTACGATTAGACAAGATTTAACCAGGGATGACTTTTTTTGTTTCTGGTGACCTTATTTATAAATTTTTTTTTTATATATATTTTGTTATTCGTTTGTAACACATAACCAAATGCATTTAACAATTCAGAAGTAATAAAGTTTACCTTATTAAATTTTCATGTTTGGGATAACATTTACTTCAAACATGCTTGGAATTATGTGCCATGTATTCACTCAAGGTCAAATTCATAAGTTATAGAAATAAAGTAAGTCCTTGTAAGTCGCTGCAGTTCTTCATGCAGTGTTGACCACCAATGTACTGATATACTACTTTATTTAAACACTATAGACTAATATATTTAAGAAATTGTTAGCAGTATTTGTAATTTAATATACCATTTTCAAACCCACTTAATCTTAATACAGTGTAATGGTGTGATGCAGTCTATCCCAACTACAATGTAGAAACTTGCCCTCTGCCAGGGTCCATTCATGCATAAATAGGGCCACTTCAGTACCACTAATTAATATGGAGAAAAACCTGAAGGCCTGTAGAAAAAATCAGGGCAACATGGGGAGAGCGGGCATACTAAGAATGGGATTCCAAGAGGCAACAGTGTTATATACTGTGCTAATATACTGTCTGCAATTAAAATCTTTTAAATTCATTTGGCAAATATGGTCAAAGAGAACTGATTTCTTGTAACATACTATTACTGCATGTTTAGAAGTAACCTTTATGCATGCGAATAATGTGAGTGTATGTACTGTATATATATATATATATATATATATATATATATATATATATATATAAAATCATCCGTCTTTCCAACCTGTTTATTTAGGACAGGATCACAGAACATCCATCCATTTTCCAACCTGTTGAATCCGAACACAGGGTCACGGGGGTCTGCTGCAGCCAATCCCAGCCAACACAGGGCGCAAGGCAGGAACCAATCCCGAGCAGGGCGCCAACCCACCACAGGACACACACACCCACACGCAACAGCTGCAGCTTATCCCAGCAAACATAGGGTGCAAAGCAGGAACAACATTTGGACAGGGCACATGTACATCACAGGGAGAATAACAAATACAAACACAACACACACACACACACACACACACAAGGGCTGATTTAGCAACACCACTTCACCTAACCACAGGTCTTTAAACTGTGGGAGTAAACCACTGTGGACTCAGGAAGTACAGGCAATGTACAAACAGTATATTTATGTATGATTATATATGTATATCAATGAATAAAAGAAACGTTTTCATTTCAACAGATTTTATTTAAATAACAAAATTCAACTTCCATGTCACACATATTAAAAGGAAAAGCTGGTCTGTGCAGCCAGAAAAATATAACTTGTACAACCCCCAGCTTATTCTTTTAAATAAACTGTCAGACAAATGTCAACTTACAATACGTAAATACACAAGTATTTATAACAAACAAACTCAATCCCAGCAAAACACCAGGATTAAAAAGTAGAAAAATATTTGTGAACTGTTGCCTCTTTAATATAGCATATACTTGTTAACAGATCCAGAAGATCCAACTTGAAAGATCAATCTTCTAATTAGGTCCCACTAAAAGGCAACAATCTGTAGGAGACCATATGTAGTAAGTAACATATTAGATAACAACACTGTGAACATATTGCTTGTGGTATGTACCATTATCTTTGCTTATCAAACATTGTTTTAAATAGTCACAAAAGTGTAAACTATATTTAACCAGAAATGTATTCACAAATTGGAAAATTCTAATTAACAGTGTTTCCAGTTCTCTCTAAGGGCTTAGTAGATTTAAATATGTAGAAAGCTTCCTTTTTGGAACATACCATATCCATATAAACATTATGGATTTCAGCTTCCATTGGTTCATCAAGGTCATCAGCAGTGAAGGGTTAAAGTTAGGTCTCACTGTCCTTCGAATATTTTAAAACATTTAAGCTTAAAAACATTATGCCTTTAAAAGACCGCAAAACATTTGGCACAATGCATGTACAAATTTGTGCATGCAAAAGCTACATTTCAATGTACTCCCCTCACCAATAATCATGGAAGGTCAACCCGTCCAATGATTCTGAAACTGCATTAAGATTGCACTATACTTCGTTTACAGTGGGATGCATCTGGAACCTCAAGATATGCGCTCAGTAAAGAGCTTTAGAATAACAGTAATTGCTGGAATGCAGCTTAAACTGATCTTTCAAATCAGCTTTGGTTTCAGTCTTCTTTCAAATACCAGAGTATTATGGATCTAGGAATGTGTCTAATAATTTACTGAACTAAACCACAATTTACCAAGTTTTGATACAGAAAACCATCACTTTCTCGAACTGAGAACTTTTGTAGTCAGCTCAGTCCACACATACTGTTCACACATACAAGGGACACTTTAGTTCATTCCCCATTCCAATACCTGTAAAACCAGGCTTACAAATGAACGTTAATTCTAGAATAAATAATGTTACGTTGAAAATATAATTTAGGAATAATATTCCTCACAAACTATTTTGTCCAACGTTAGAGAATTTGGCACTTCACTTACAAAATTTGGTTAACAAAGGCAAATAAATAAGGAAAAAATACCACATAGTATCTTATGATCCATTATAAGATATAAATGTCCAGTAGTTCAGATCGGTTTCAGAGTAGTCATTAGGTAATGTGAAACCTCCAGAGTTTTAAACAGTTGCTAACTTTTGTTGCCCAAAAGATATTGGTTGCTGCTCAATGAAGTCCAAGCACTGTTAACCTTTATCCTCAAAGACTCGCTTTACTAGGTGCATAGTCGCAGGATTCCTGCATACAGTCGTCATCCTCAGCTGATGCAGTCATCCACGAATGGGACAGTATCTGGTCTAAAGTTGGTCGCTCCTCTGGTTGAAAGGCTAAACACCATCGAATCAGAGATTGACATTCTAAATTGAAAAAAGGAAGCACAGTTAAGTAGCTGTTTTCCACTTTAGAAAAGTCTTTTCTTCTTCCTTTATATCTTATCAAGTCCACATAAAACAAAAGACTGTATCATACCTGCTGAAATGCGCTTGGTGAAGCGCAGTTTCCCCTGAACAATCTCTTCATCTCTCTCAAAAGGGACATCTCCACAAACCATGTCAAACAAAAGTACCCCTAAAGACCAGACAGTCAGGGGTTCTGCCCGATACTGGTGATGGATAATCCATTCAGGGGGGCTGTACACTCGAGTACCTAGGAACAGAGAAGATGTTTTAGGAATATACAAATACAGAAGTATACCACCAACATAGCAGTGACATTATTTTAAAAAGAATAAAATAATCATACAGTTTGATAACATTTTAGCCTATTTAATATGAACTACATTATATTGCATACACTATGTGAATAGAGCTTGCACATTCTCTCTTTGTGTCTACAAGGCTTTTCTTCTTGGCATACTGGTTTGTTAACTAAAGGCTATGCTTTCTCTAAGTCTGAGTGGATGTTTGTGTGCTCTGCGACGCACTGGTACATCAAGGGTTTGGTTCTTGCCTTGCACCCAGTGCTGCAATAAAAGGCTGTGAAGCTCAATACGACCCTGACATTGATTTAAACTGGTCCTTAAGATTGATTAATGGACGGCCTACTGAATGCATTACAGTAAAAGAAATACACTGACATAGATATTTACCTTCAAACTCAGAGTATGGTGTATCCTTTAGCAGAGCCCCAGATCCAAAGTCAATAACCTTTACTTCTCCCGTACGCATATCAACAAGAATATTTTCATCCTTGATGTCGCGATGCACGACTCCACTTGAGTGACAGTACTGCAGAGCACGTGTGATCTGCTGAAGGAACCTGTTAACAAACATCTACATCAGACTTTCAATACTTTAGACTCTTTCAGAGCAGTTGCCAGCTCAATTTTTTGTATTATCATTCATGTTGATCCATACCAGATTAACTGCTTACATATTTCTAGAATTGGAACAGAGAAAGTATAGGAAGGCAAGAGATTTGATCCAAGGTACAAAATAAGGTACACTTGTACTGAGCAATTAGTGCATTTGCTGGCACTTTTAAATATAACTTCTTTATTAATGCAGTTAGATAGTACTTTATTGAAATTAAGTGACATGTTAACATTAACATTCCTTAGTTTCTTCCTGACATTTGGGAAATGAATTTGGAAGTGACATTTTTATTTTTCCATTTTTTTATTGTTGTACCTTGAAGCGCTTAATATTAATAGAAATGTTTTATTCTTTTAGTGTCTCTTGCATTGCAATTAACACCACACAACCAAATAACAAGTGATTTCTAAAAAAAAAAAAACCTGAAGTTTCATGGGTTTTTGTGTATATATGTATTCACACACTGCAAATACTTATTCCACCAACCACAAAGGTAATTTCGCAGGCTTGTCTTTTTCATTTAATAAAAAAGATTGCTCTCAGGGAAAACCTACCTCCTTGCCAGAGATTCTTCCAGTGGACCTCTGTCAGTAACAAAGTCAAAAAGATCCTGGCATGCTTGAGGTCGTTCAAAAACAATCAGATAGCCATCTCCGGGCATCTCAAACCAGTCCAGCATTCGAATTATGCCTTTAGGGGCAGGAGTGCCACCACTCCATAAACGCTGCAGAAGGGCAATTTCCATTGGCACGGGCCCAGGTTCATTTGGCTACAGAGGATATAAAAAAGGTGAGAGGTTATACACAGGTGGCAACACCCAAGAGTGGCCAACATTGTAATTGGCTTGCATACTGTGCAGAATATGTTACGCTTCTTAACTGTACTCAGTGTTTTGACTCATCATCCTGCTCTTTAAAATTAATGTCTTCAATAAGGTCGATTATATTAGGCATTAGAAAGCTATTTACGTTTCCAAGCATGATGGGCAGTGTTGGCAAATGGATATCTAAACAGCTTATTGTTAAACTAACAAACACACCAACACAAATAAATACGTGGAAAAAACAGACAACTCCGCATATTTAGTTAAGATAAATGACTATTTACCACATGCCCTTTGTGACTCTAGCCTCTCCCATTTTCCTTTGTTTTGGGCATTAAACTAATCTCACAGACGTCACTGTTACTACAATTCAAACAGTCAATCTTTCCAGCTGGGGCAGCACACGGAAGTGCAGACGTCACTACGCCCGCCTCGCGACTGGCAAACCGCCAGCCTTGACTGACATGAACTGCTCGTAGTGACCCAGCCTGCCGCATGGTGAGGAGTAGCGCAACATCACAGAATTTCCACATAACTTCTCTTACGTTCAAAGGATAAGCAGCAAGCGATTGTCCTTTATCTACCAATAAGTATTCTCCCCAAACAATTATTGTCTAATTTAAAAAATATTTACACGTAAACCATAACTAGCGCACATGTAATACGATTTTTTTGTAATGAAACGTTTTTTAAACGTCCATTAAAGCACTTGGCATCAATAAAGTGCCGACACATATGCAAAGTGGCTAGGGTCTTTGACAGTTACATCCTAAAATACTTACAGTTCTCGCCCACTGATGTATCCTTTCCAGGGAGATCTTTTTCACTGCCACCTGTAACAAATAATAATAAATGGGCATCATTTAGAAAATAGTGCAAAACAAAGCCAATCACAGGGGTTGATATATAAGAAACGCTAATTTTTCACACCAATATGGTAGGCTAACAAAGCTATTACAGGACATTAAAATGTGAATGATATGGGTAAATCAAGAAAACGAAAAGTAACCAAACAACAGATACATTACATTTGATGCAAATAGCTTATTTATTATCTGTATGTCCGCGCACATTTACCACTAATGTTATGCAGTCACATTGCTAAACTGCAAAGTCATTCAAGAGCGATTTGACCTAACTTGTACTGCGGTCACTGAAGTCCCGCTGCGTTGCAATGACTGTGCAAAAACCTGCAGGCATCCCAAATATTCGGCGAGCATACCTGTAAGCCGTCAGAGAGGCGCTGAGCTGCGTAGACTGATCCGAAACCTCCACTTCCCAGCAGCTGCCCCACCTTGTACTGCTTATCGAAAGGTTCTCGTACTGAAATCAAAGAAAGAAAAGGAATTTACCTCGGGGCACAGGTGTCCAGGCGAACGGTTAGAATGTTCTCTGCACAAACCCCACTGCACACTCGGTCCTGTTCACCAAGCCATGCGTAACGATAAACCAATCACACGTATGCACAAGGAAACAAACGTCAGTCCAGGGGTGACTGAGCGACGTGCGCTGGACATTGTCTTCAATGATAAGACCGAACCGACAGACGAGCTTTCGGGCGCGTCATTAAAGTTCTGACGGACGTCAGCAACATTCTGACCATTTTCTGTCAGATCGCGCCGTAATTATATAAAGCACATAGAAAGGAAAACGCGTCTTTAACTTAGTGGCGCTTCACCTCTCATGCTAATCGTCACTCGGCTCCGGTAACCCCCTTCTTGGCTTTGGTGTAGTGGTTGTGGAATAAACTCTACGGCGAGTCACTGCTTTTCCAAAATTTCCTTTCATCACCTCACTACTGGCAATCGAAACAAATAGTTTCATTCTTTAATAGCTTTTGTAATATCAGTTCTTCCGATGATTGCATTACGTCTTGGAAACAGAAACAAAAGCAAAATAAGCGCCTCGTGAAGTCAAATAGATTATGCGACCTGAGATCGCAGCGTTATCGTATCCAGGCACAATGGTGAGAGACCATAAAGATCTGGTCCCTAAATACCGCTCACCAAGTGCATTCCTTCTAATTCCTAACATCATTTCTTCACAATGATTTCCACTATAAGAATAAAGTTTTGTCGTTGGACCTTTCATAGATTGTACTTAATAGTGAAGTGCCATTAAGTATATACAATACATAGACAAGTGTCAAGCTGCGCGACCACTAAGCACTAAAGCGAGTAGCGACATACTTCAGCTGGAATCGCCGAACTTCTGTTTCGTCTCCCCAACGCATGTACTGTATAGCACTACAGTAGCCCAAAACAGTTCATTGACATACCTTGAGTCACTTTTCCCTTTAACTCTTTAACATCGTGGAAAGACAGATTCTCCATTAGTTTCTCCAACATGCTTTTCTTAAAGTGTAACTGAAATCAGTTGTGAACAATCCACATCTTTAACAAGTTAAAGAAAAAAAAAATCTTCTATCCGTGATGTTGAAGTTAACGGTAAGAAGGTAATACACTCCAAATAGGAATATTACGTGTCCTGTGCGTATGTAAGTCCAAAGCGCGCGCTAACGACGACTTGCCGGCACTCGTAAACAAAACGACGCAGCTCACTAACAGTGAACCCGATTGACCGGCGCACAGCTTTGTTTCATTTTAAAGTTTACCATCCAGATCACGCCCACATCTACTCATAGCCAATCAGTACGAAGGCGAGTTTGAAAATCCTGAGCTTGCTGGCGTTCTCTTCAAAGCCAAACGTGTGTGAGGGGGCGTTTCTTTATTGTTGTTTTTGAAAACTAACTGATGTAAATTTTAATTTTTCATAATTTGGAACTCATAGGTTAGACATGACGGGATTTCGCTTATTGATCCCTGCGCAGTCAGTAGAACATGACTTTATTTTTATTCCGACTTCACTTGGGAATCCGTCTTTAGAATTACAGGTGTACTTTACAATGGTTAAAGATTGCGCTGTCATTCTTTATCAAGATACCATATATATATTCTCTTCCTGACTTGTAATCGCAGACATTTTATGCGAAGACCATAAAAACATAACACTTTTAACACTGAAGAAACAATGACAATGCTAAAATGTGACGTGATTCCCGCTCTCAACAAGTGCCTTTTCCGAGCGGACTTACCAACAGTTGCGTATTTTCCAAACCGCCGCGACCCCCGTTGTTAAGTGCTGGCGTCAGTCCGCTTAGAGTTAGCTGCGGTATGACGGGCGTGTGCGGGCGGCCAGTCGCTCTGCTGTGACAGATTTAGCAAGAACACACGCTTATTATTAGCCTGCTCATACCACAATAATAACGTGCCTGCTGCTAGACCTTAATGGCAGGTCTCAGTCGGGCACCTTTCGTCGACAGACGCTCCGGGTCCAAGCCTGTAAATAAACGAACGCCAATGACAATATTAAACACGACTGAAAATACGGAGCGCATCAAGCCAAGTTAAATAAATTATAACGTTCTCAACCGGTAATTAATATATCGAAAGTATGCTGGACCACCCGAAAATTGGTTGACAGGTGTGAAGATTTAAGTAAGCAAAAAACAGAAGATGGAATGAAGTTGAAAACGGTGTAACAAATCCGCACTTGTCATAATGTGTCATATGCACTTTACAGAATATAAAATATAAGGGGATGCTATGGAATGTCTTAATGCTGAATATATGAAATCTTAGCTATTAATTTTAAATACTAAAAGTCGGCATATCCTTATCAGGCAAATCAGATAAACACGTCCTGGGCCTCCCTGGGCTGTAAGGTTAAAGGCCAGCTTGAGGACCTGCTATAATTATATTTTTTTAGATCTTTATTTCTTTTACTGTAATTACACTTGTCCTGGAGAATGGTCTGTTTGTATATTGGGTTGTCCTGACTTTACCTTTGTTAATAAAGCACCTGCTCATCTGCCATGGCTTTCTTAAATGTGCCAGTCTGTCCTCATGATATCCTAGTGGAGGGGTGACCCAGCCTGGTCCTGGTGGTCCACAGGGGCTGCACGCTTTTGGTCTTTTCATTTGGTAAATTTCATGCAAATCCTTCCTGTTGATTGAATTCCTCTTTTGAATGAATGATTCAATATAATTCTGTCTTCACTCACACAAATCATATCTTTTTAATATTCAGAGAGGTGTTTAATGCTATCGGTCTACATGTGGCAATAATTTACCTACTGTACATTCCCAGAAACCTTCAGTGCCCATTTCTGACATATAGAAATCCCACACTTGTTTGTTATCAATTTTAAGTTAGTATTTATTATTTTCTCTCATAACTAATAGTTAAAAATTACAAGGCAACCAATGGCATCATTTTCATCCATGTGTAGGTGTCACAAGTAAAATAGCATATTAAAAATGTAAAATTTAAAAATATATTTTTTTAATTCCCTTTGGTGTTCAATATATTTTTTGACTCAATAGACCTCAAACACAAACGTATGATGCAGTATTCGGGGGTGAAATGCATATGGCAGGTGGCGT
The DNA here is from genome assembly GCF_016835505.1 of Polypterus senegalus. Taxonomy (NCBI): domain Eukaryota; kingdom Metazoa; phylum Chordata; class Cladistia; order Polypteriformes; family Polypteridae; genus Polypterus; species Polypterus senegalus. Next base: position 73,847,061 of record NC_053166.1, on the reverse strand, counting down.
TCTACACCACTAGCCTGGTCACAACTGGGCTGATGACAATTTGCTAGTGAGTGTGTCCTGCAGTGGCACCCCATCTATGCATGTTTGCCACCTTGTGTAAAGTGCTGCCAAAGTGGATGCGACAGCATTCTAACCACCCTAAACATCTCCTGGCTCAGAAGCTCCATGAAGACACTTCCCCTTATTAAATTAACCTCCATTCTCATTACCAACTACAGTACGTTACTGGGAGCGTTCAGTCATGTTACAAGGCCTGGCTGTTTTTGCCACCAATTTTACAAATATTGGGTGGGCAACACAACGTAACCAGAATCCACCTTATTTTCTGTTATTTTTGTTTCCAAAGGTTCCTGGAACCAACAATGAAATTCCATTCCATGCTTTCTGATCTGCAAGTGGAGCTTCAGTAGACCTACTGAATGTCCACTCAAGTTCATGGTAATGTGGAGGTTGCTCGTGGGGTCATACAGATGACAGGCTTGCAGCACAAACTCTGTCACTGGAGAGAAGGCGGAGTTCACCAAAAAGTCCAGTACAACTACTAAACTGCAGTCTGTGATGAAGCAGTACATTGACAGAAGAAACAGGAGTGCTGCTGCGGCATGCTTACCAGTGCAGGCAAAGGCAAATGTAAAAAGTGGGACTGGACCCCAACATACTCCCTCCATAATCTTTTGGGATGGAGATGGTGTGTCGGCAAATATCTGTCAGTGTACAAGTACTACCTTGGACTGCGCTCTCAGCCTTACCCTGGTTCCAGGCAGTAGTGGAAATGATGACAGAATTTAGCAATTGGCCCTCGTGTGCGCCAGTGTGTTCACCCTGCAATGGTCCTGTGCCCAGTGCTTGCTGGCATAGTCTCCGGCTCCTCTGCAACCCTGTCCTGGAAAAGCAGATTTGGAAGATGGACACATGCCGGTCACTAACTGGGATGGAGTCCCTAATTTGGGGGTCAGGATGTTGCTTTGAAAGGGGGAAAGATTAAGAGAATTTCTTTGCATTAGCATTGGTTCTTCTTTAACTTTATATAAAGCAGTTTAGTAGTCTCTTGTTCTTTTTACAATATTTAAAATGCTGGTGTTCACTGTTTGCCAATTTAATTCCATTTACTCATCCTTAGGCTGCCATTTCCAGTTTAATGTCACAGAACAAAGACTCCCCTGGCAGGCATGGCCATTAGGTAAGAGCACATCCTCTGTTTGGAGCACACACTGATACAGCGCATTGCCGAACCCACCACATGACAAACCAACTCAGGACCCCAGGTTAGGACCCGAGTGCAGCCCTGCAACAGATGACACCTCAGCACCACACTAGTTCAGATGGAATGGTACCAGTGTGAGGTTTTTTTTATGGTGGCTGGAGTGCCAATTCTGCCGCCAATCTCCTCTGTCGGCACATGACTGGCCATGTTATTAAGATTACTCCCAAGTGTTTTCTTCTAGTTTTCACAAGGCAGCTGGAAACCCCAATATGTCACGACAGAAGTGACATAAAGAGTTAAATCATAATGATCAAGGCCAGCATTAATGAAGAGAGTAGCATAGTGGCCGTGTTGGCCTGGAAAGCAAAATCACTGGCGCTCTCATATATAGGAAATCCTAAAAGGGCAGTCTGCCAGTCTGTTATTAATAGAAGGGGAAGTTTCAGATCTTCACTTAAAACTTGCATAAACAGCACAGTGGGTCGATGCACCGAGGAAAAGGCGGAGATCTGCTTAATCCAGTCGAGGGTCACAGGATCTCAAACCCAGGCACAAGGTATGAGCCAACACGGTCAAAAATCAATAATTAAATAGAGAAGCGCTGCATCCACAGAGTAATAAAGGTACAGGATAAAACATGTGGCATATGAGCGATCATTCGGCAGAACTCATTGGAGGCCAGGATTTCAAACTGCCCTCAAGCGCTATAATTTCAATAATGCAGTTTACATAGACAGCACTTTACCTGTGTAAGAAGAATTGCAGAAGAAAGCTTATCAGTAACAGCTGAATCTTTTGCTAAGTAGCACAAAGTTACTTTCCTCATACCTAAAGCAAAAAAAAAGCATCTGAAACCCACATGCTTCAGAATAGAAACAGCAAAAGGCGCAGTTTAATCATGAAGTAGCAATGCCATTTTTGTGCTGTAAATCCAGCTATAGATAAACATTCTTAAAAAAATATATATGTTCAAATCTCAGTCCATGCCTGACTCTGCACAGGGGTAAGTGGGCACATTACGTGAAACACATAGAGAAAGGACAGGCTCTTGGGTAGATGCAGGTGTTTTGAGAGATGCTGTGCAGAATTTAAGGAGTCTTTAGAAGTCAGAGTCTTGTTTAGAGATCTCAGCACTTCATTTGCCTGACTTGCTAAGACTGCCCCATTAATGCACAGCCCACATCAGTAACCACCAGCCAACCAAGGGATTCTCCCGTGGTGAGAACACTCATCAGCACAGCAGTTTTGGTTTAACTAAGCTGCCTTTGTTTTCCATTCCTTTGCTATACTTTGAACAATAACACAACCACACCTCTTATGACAAACTGATACAATGACCCTGATGCAGAAGAGAAAGAGAAAAAAAATCAAGTCAACAATGCCGTTTGTTTCCAAGAATTCCAGGAAGACACGTAGCCAAAACAACTCAGGAGGAGTTGGGCTTCTTTTTGTGAGGGATGAAGCTATCTGTGTGTAGGCGACAGCCAGGATTTTGAGGTGAGGGAGGACCTTTAACCTCTGCACACTTAAACAGACACCAATCCAAATGCTCTGCTCCTTGGGGCTGTAACACGTTCTCGCGACCAGCACTGGGAGACAATCCAGCCACCCTGAGCAGTTTTCGAAGTCTGCCCGAGTCTCACAGCAAAATAGTAAAGAGCTAACAGGGGTTTAACTCCCACCCACCCCTGGCAGAATGTAATCCAATACAGCAATGTTAGTTGTGGTCAAATTTTAACTCCATGTCTACAAAAAAAAAAACACCTGGTGAAATTACCAAAGATGCAAGATATGTGGGTGAGCCTCCAGGAATGGTGCTCTGCCAGTCTGAAGTTATTTAAAGTTTCTGTTTCCTTGCAATTGGACTAGCAGAACAATGAATTTGTTTAGGGCTAGACTAGCACTCACTTCCTGCTTTGTGCCCGATCTTGGCAGGATATGTATGCTCCAGCACTCCATACTTGTACAGTGAATTAGGCAAGTTGATGGATAAATAAGGTTATATCTGTGTACACTGTATACACACACATATTTATGTGGTAAGAGATGTGTACATAAGACAGAGTGGCCAGTGTAAAGCTTTAAATGTAATGTTTATGTGCCAATGACTACTACAGCCATTTACTTGACTTGTTTTTTTTTTCAACCCACCAACTTTTGTTAGCATGGGTATTTGATGAGGTTAAGTTAAATAGAGAACCACATGGAAACCTCTGATGACTCTAGTAAACTAATTAAGTGAAAAGAGCGCACACTGCAGTTCTCTCCCATCTTGGGTGTGGTAATGCCAACAAGACATTCAACAATGCAAATATTAAAGAGTGACAGAATTAACTGAAGGAAATACTTGAGATGGCATGCAGAGAGTAGCACGGGAGGGACGATGCTGATGTCATGGGCGTGCCTTACAATTGTGAAGGATTTAAAAATACACAATGAATGGAGCTAGGCAGGTTGGGTTTTATTTTTAGCCGGGAGGGAGGGATGGCAGAACATATGGAGGATTTCCAGTTTGTCAGGGGGCACATAAGATTCCAACAAGGATCAGCATGTTGACTTGAAACCAAAAAAGAATAGGAAAACTCAGAGAGGTGTGTTCATATGGAAGGAGATACCACAAGAATGCATCACTTGCTCCTGGAAAGGAATACCACTGTCTGTTTAATTCCTGTTTGGCAGAAATGCTGCATTTTTGTTAAAATGAATATACATCAGGGAAAAAAAGTAAAAACTTGCGAGAAAGAAAAAAAAAATCCAACCAACAGTAAATTGGAATCCTCTGTCATTTTACCTAAGCACCTATTTTTTAAACAAGCTCTTTTCTGGTCAGGGTGCTGGAAGCTGGAATGTGCCTTGCTAAAAACAGGAACAATGCAGGATCCTACTACTCTATCTGGCATTCACACCACAATTGTGAGGAAGACTCCGATAGACATCTCTGAAAATGTAAAAGGAAATCATACACAATGATATTTTGTGCAAGTGCACAAAAAATGGTCTGTGTAGGAAGACAATTCAAAGTGGACTCAGATCCTAAGACAATTTAAAAAGCAGCAGCCACAGGGGAGTCCAGGGATTGAGGGGAGCTGCTCAGCCTTCTCACCAAAAAGTGGCAGACAACACACTACTTCAAACCTGGTGGTTGGTTGATACAACAATAAAAAGTAAGAGACTGCTGTACAAATACGACAGTTAAAACCTGTCTGCACTGCAAGCACCACAGCTAACTTTAACACTCCCCGCAGTTCAGTGAGCCTCATTCACCTTTGTAAATGATGGCCTAAGTTGCTTTTACACCACTCATCTACCTCAGTACCAGAGCACTATGGTGGCTGTCCTCCTCTGAATTCATGACTGCAGAGTACTCATGTTTAATGAACTGCTTATACAGAGCAGCTCCATTCTGAAAGTGAAGCAGGTCAGTTATCTTCTCCACTGTTCAAACATCCAGGAAGCCATCAGTTAGAGAGCTTCTAAACAACTGTTTGAATCAGTATTTTCTTTTTTTTTTTTTTAATTGTTAAAATCATACTGATATAAAATTGTGGATAAGAGGATAATATTTAGCTTTGTAAAAATTAAAAAAACTTTTATTTAGAAAACATCTAGGCTTTATCACCAACCAGTTGGAGATCACACTTTTAATAGATTTTATTTGTTAAAGTACATGTCTGGTGCTGACGTTAAGTCACACAGACATTTACAAATATGGCGAGAACTACTCCTGCCACATAATACACAATGTTTTATCCAGCTAATCTAATATCATTGAGCAATACACAGGGAGACCCTCCGCCCATTTTATATTTAAAACTATTTTTAAGCAATCAACTAATTTCAAGATGTCACTTGATCATAAAAAATGTTGCCCTTCAATTGTAACGTTTAACAAAGCGCTGTCAGTAAAACAAGGTTGTGTATTAATTTAATTTTAATTTATTTGGGGTGAAAATATATGTGATGGCACCCTCTTTGCGTGTCTGTAAAAACTTTGTGTTTAAAGCGTTGGCCATTTCAGAAGGTATGTAATAACTGGAACATTTAAGTTCAAAGTGCGATGTTCTTTATGGTAAACTAGGGGGCTTTGCCCCCTGCTCACTTCCCATCCCCTCCTGGGAGCGCTACGCTCCAGCCACTTTGTGTCTCTGCCGCTCGCATTGTCAAGTGGTTTTTTGCTGAACGCACACTGAGGAGATGCGGTCTGATCAGCTGCTGTCTTTCTCCTGCTGCTGCTTTGCTACGTGTTCTGCTAGTCGGGCTGCGCATCAATTATTTAAAAGCCTGCACAGCAGGCTTCCAAGAAGATCATGTATCGTCTCCTTCCAAGATTTTTGTTTATAATAGAGAGAAATAATAGTTCTTTACATTTATATAGCGCTTTTCTCATTACTCAAAGCGCTAACCCTTCCTATTCTATTGCTGCAGTTGGTGATTTTGTCTGGTATGCTCACAAACACAGAGAAACATTACAGCCCTCAGCTATATAAAGTGTCACAGAGCTCACCTGGCCCAGTAATGCACCACACTTGCTATGTTCTTTTTGACTGTGAACTTCAAGTTAGGACTAACTCTTTAATATTAGCACATTTACAGAATATTAAATATATCCACTTTATTCATTTTTACCATACCTGTGAAATATTTAGGGCCTGTAGTGAAAGTGTAATAAAATGCCAGGTGTCACTGGAGCCCTTTAGAAACTTGCTGTGTAAACACCTCAGTCAGAAAAAGGTTGAGGAAAAGTTTATGGAAAAAGCAGAACATTCATTTTGAAAAAGTGTCAGTTTCTTTTCCCCCAATGGCTTTTTTTCTTTTTTTATTCAAAGAAACAAGTGTCTTTTTTCATACCTCAAAAAGGAGAAAAATAAAGCAAAAATTATATTCATAAACAATCAATAAGAAGTATGACATTATTACAATTTGTTTTTGTTTTTTTTTTCTCTTATCTGTTGGTTGTTGTTTATTTAAACATGCACCTAAATAAGTCCAATTGTGTTTAGGCATTAGGACAAGGAGATGGAGGGGAACTGTCAGGTCACTGATTATGTTTAGTTGTCTGGGAAGGAAGGGCAGGACAAGTGGCATGTGGAGGCAGAACAGAAGAAAGGCGCACATCTGGAGAGTCACATGATGAGGTGATGAGTGCTGTTTGTTTGTTTTTTTTCTGTTTGTTGCTGCCTCCTTCTATTTCTTCCCTTTTATTGTACTCCACTTTAAATATCAACTGTTGTCTGGAGATGGTTCTCTGTGCACTGCGCTCTTCTTCATGCTGTCGAGGTATTCTTGTTGTGATACGGCCAGGACAGATGCTAGAATCTCATCATCTTCCCAGTCTGCTAGACCTGTTCAGAAAAAAAAAAAAAAAAACTGATTAATTTGAGAAGATCAAAAAAAAAAAAAAAACCTAGCAGTGAGGCTAAGAATACAACAGTAGCCTGAGAAAGAGACTTGGACAATACTCCGTAAAGAACACTGCAAGACCATCACAAGGCATATCCAGGCATAGCTTTGGGGGCTCCTGATTTAGATGTATTGGACAGTTCATTTGTACATTTTATGTATTTGGTTCACAAAATGGCAGACACTTTGCACTTCAGAGTCTACAAGAAAACTCCAACAGTATCATGTCTAAATGTGCTATAAGCACACAACACTCAAGAAGTATATTAATGCGATTTAAAAATAATTATGCTGGGGTATTTCCAAATCTTCTTTTGCTTGTTTTAATATATATATGAGTAACCACATTAAACTGGAGACTCTGAACTGATACAGGGAAAGAGGTCGTAGCTTTTTGAATTTATTTTTGGAATACAACGTCAGCGTCACTGTGTTGTATGAGTGCATTTTATCTGCAAGCAACTGTTTGTTTTTATTTTTCATTAATAAAACAAAAAATAGTTTAAAAGATGCATTGCAGAAGATCATTACAATACCTGCACACAGTTTACTAGTTCATTTTAAATTTGTTAATTTCATTTTTAAACCTGCTTAATCCAGTTCAGTGCCGCAGGAAGTCAATTATATCTTAGCAGCATCTGGGATAAGATGGAAGCCAACCCTGGATGGGACACAAGTCAATTGCAGGGTACATTCATACAAATACCTCCACTCACACCAGTTCAGTCAACGTAAGCAGCATGTCTATATAACACTGGAGAAAAAACTGGTGTTTTTTAAAAAAAAAAAAATTGTAAATTGTACGGTAAATACCACTTATGAACTTGAAAACTAAACTAGCTGAAGCAGTCCCTAATTTACTTCAAAAGATAACAACAAATAATTCCTATATAAGAACACATAATAACTTTTTGTATTCTAAAATTCTTTTCCCTCGCTTACATGAGCTACAGCACTATTTTGGTTTCACATTAATTATCAATATTATTATTATTAGCAAACTTTTTTATTTTAGAGGACGGAAAGTCCCTATTAGATGTAAATAAGGACACGGCCACTTGGTCATCACTTACCTTCACCTATATACGCACAAGGAAAAAAAATCAAGAGTGCTATGGCTATGATTAACAGACAAAATGATGAAAGGGTCTTTCAGATGCAGCACATCAGTGGAAATGACATATGTCTCTAAAAATACTGAAATTATCAGACTAACGAAATAGGAGGGGAAAGAGCTGCAGTCTCGTACATTTTGGCATGAATATTTGATATGCAGCTTTCCTTTGACTGTTCTGGAGTGCTGTAGTACAGATGCATATTTAATACTATGCCTCTTCTTCTTTCAGCTGCTCCCATATAGAGGTCACCACTGCAGACCATCAGTCTTCATCTATTCCTGTCTTTTACATAAGTTTCTGCCACACTGACTGCCTTCATGCCTTCTCTCAACACATCCATATACCTTCCCTTTTGACTTTCCTCATTTCCACTTACCTGTCCATCCTCAACATTCTTTTCCTGATGTACCCCTCACCTCTCCTCTGCATATGCCCAAACCATCTCAATCTAGCGTCTCTTACTTTGTCACAAACCTGCTTACTCCAATTAAGTGTCACAGGTTGGCAGAATGTACCTCAATAGTAACAGTTAAAAGACAGGAGCCAAGCATGGCCATGAATCAAACAGTGGTACAACATAGGGCGCACTTACATGCACATGGCTTCTTTGGGCCAGTTTAGGCACTAACTGAGCAAACACATCTCATCTTTGACAAATGGGAGAAGGTCAAGAGCACGTATACAAATATGGAAAGAACTAGCAAACTGCACAGAAAGAGGGGAGCAGTTCTAAGCACTAACACTCTGTAAGGAAAAACTCAGCTTATTTCTTAATGTAACCCCTTTCATTTCATGGTTAACAGCACTGTATAGGATCATTAGGTGCATTTTATATGCTAGTGAACATCAGTTACTAGTTTTTTTCTACCAAGTTCAGTGTTTGGATAGTTACAGATGTAATCGTGGATGAACACAGGATTTACAATTCTCTGACAAGACAATGCATTTTTAGTAAAGACCATCTGTTTAGAGAATCAAATGTAAACAAAATAAAAATAAATGCAGAAGGCACATTTTACGTATAAAAAAAACAAGCAAAATACTATTTAACCTCCTTAGCCTTAGACCTGAGCATCACTCAGGCTATAAAACAGTGCTAAAAGCATTAATCCTGAATGTCACTTGAGCAACAGTATAGATGCATCTTGTGTAAGACTAAAGTGCCAAGCATTACTCGGGCAACGGTATAGACATGTCTTACATAAGCGTCAAGCTCGAGTGTAACCTGGGCAACAGTTTTGATGCAGAAACACGTCTCATCCGCTTTAACGCAAGAATTTGTCTTCAGGCAGTGAAACAACGTGGTTCTGGGAATCCAAAAGTAACACTCATATCACTCGCACATATAAAGTGTGCTGTTCATAATATTATTACTGTTAATCATCATCATTATTATTTGTATCACTAGGGGGTTTTACCCCGTGCTCGTTTTGCTTGCCAACAACCGCCCCCCCCCGCCTGCGCTATGCCCCAGCCACTTCGTGTCTCTGCAGCTCGTGTATGTTGGATTTCACTTTCACCAAACAACAAATCTTTTAATTCTCGCAGATATGCCTCTTCATTGGGAAGAAACACTACTTTTCCCTAATGGCAACACAAATTAAGATGATCTACAAGTCTCCGACTTAAAGTTTTATTCCAAAAAGTATATTCGATCTCTTTGCGTTGTTCCGTTATTTCACCAAATAATAATTTCCATTTGTTTGCGCTAATGCGATCTTTACTATAATTTTTTTGAGACTTTCAAATTTTCGTAATTCCATTATCTCTAACCTGCTCTGCATGAGTACTGCGTCAACATTTTTGAATTCTTTATGATGTTCTACTTTCTCATCTACTCTTTTATTTCTGGCCCCGGTGTAGTTAAATCTCATGGCAGAAAGTCTCGTCTCGCGGGACATGTGGTGTGGTCTGACACTATTTCTTCACATTTTAAATTATTAAGCAATAATGACAATCACTTTAAGAAAATGGTTTTCTTTTGATGCTTCCAATTAAACAAAACACCTTGTTTAATTAAAAGATGTAATAGAATCAAGAATTACAACTGGTGCTGTCTGTGAAAAGGGAGAACAGTTTGCCTGAGTTGCCCACAAAGGATGGCAACCAGTGGTTCATCTAAAGTTATTGTTGCTAACTTAGCATTACTTTCACTGTCCACTCATGGGACAGAAGCCACACAAGAATGTAACTCTGTTAGAAGTAACCTGTGGAAATAAAATTACTGAAATTTCTAGGTCTCCTGCTTCTCAAGAAATAAGAGATGCCACCTTGTCTATAATACTTTCTCTGTGCTTATGCCTAAGAAGAGGATTTGTCTCTAGAGAATTCTGTCTTTCAGGTCTCATCAAGTTGAATAGTAGCCCTCAAACTAATTTTGAGGGACTACTTTTGACTTTGTGTGTTGCTGAGTGACACCTGCTTTCTGAGCACTGAAGTTGCCCTGATTTTCTAGACCGTGTCTTAAGTGTGAAATAAAATGTGATTGTTTCAGCATTTAGTGTATCTAGTTCAAAGTTTTTTGAGGACCAAAGAACCAATGAAACCTGCAGTATTTTACAGAGCTAGCACTTGTCTCCATTATGACATTCCTAAGAAACACTTCTTGATATAGCGGCTCTTATGTTCTTATTTGGGACCAATATAATTATGACTACTTATGAATGGGGCGATAGTTTCAGTAAGTATGAAGTCATATATCGGATTGAAAGATGCGATTTTGACAAATGTCCGTGCAAGTCCCACCAGGAAGACCCATTTTTGTTTTTGTTTTAAAATTGGTTGAACTCTACTATATATATTACTCTTATGACATTCATTCAGAACTGAGAAGATGTCAAAGTTAAAGCCAACTGTTTTGTGAAACACACTGCATATACAGTATACTGAATTAGTTTGTCTTTTCATTATTACTCTTTAATTTAATATTGTTTTTTTCTTATCAGTATGCTGCTGCTGGAGTATGTGAATTTCCCCTTGGGATTAATAAAGTATCTATCTATTTTTCTTTTTGACAATTGCCAGACAGATCTGCCAATGCAGATGACCAAGGGAAATATTACAATTGCTCTTAATAGAGAGGAAAAGGTGAGAATACTTAAAATACTTTTGCTTCTAGAGATTCAATTTATGATATACGTATAAAAATTGAATAAAGTATCCATTTGTAATTACATGAGTAAAGAGAGAAATGTTCTTTTGCTTACAAATTGTAGAAACTTTGTGCTTTCATGCTGTAAAAGATAATGGAAGACTTTCTATTTAGAAAAGTGAGTAATGAAAGAATGACATACAAACAAAAAAAAAAAATTTTCACACAATTCAGTATAAATGGTAGACAACAAGACAAATATTCAAGATGCATTTAAAATGGAGTGTGTGTTGGATCATGTCTGAAATATTACAATTTTAAAAGAAATGCATTGTTTATTTGCACAGTATTTGAGTATTTGCAAAACGTTTCATATACACACAGATCAATTCTATGCATTCACAAAATGCATCACACACATAAACCTTTGGCATTGACCTAGATGTCTATAAAAAATTGCCTAAAAAATTAGCTGTTTCCAACCAAACTTAGTCTAAAATCATATGCAGAATATATATACAGACACTAGGGGGCTATGCCCCCTGCTCGCTTCACTCGCCAATCCCCCCGGGCCTGTGCTATGCACCATCCACTTCACATCTCTGCCACTCACGTATGTAGTTTTCACTGTCACCAAAAACGAATCTTTTAATTCTCACAGATATGCCCCTTCCTTGAGAAGAAACACTACTTTTCCCTGACGGCAACACAAATTAGACGATCCATAAGTCTCCGACTTAAAGTTTAAATCTGAACAATATATTCAATCTCTTTTTTCTGTTCCATTATTTCACCGAGTAATAGTTTCTGTTTGTTTGCGCTAATGTGATCTTTACTATCATTTTATTTAGGCTATTGAATTTTAGTACTTTCATTATCTCTAACCTGCTCTCCATGTGTATTGCGCCAGCATTTCTGAACACTTTACGATGTTTTACTTTGTCATCTACTCTGTCTTTTTCCGGCACCGGGCGTGCTTAAATCTCTTGGCATAAAGTCTCGTCTAACGGGACGTGAAAGTATTTCTCTGAAAAAGTCACGTCTTGTCACAGGCTAAAAAGTCTCTTCTCATTCCAAGTTTTTTTATATAATAGAGAGATTATACTTTATATACAGTGGTGTGAAAAACTATTTGCGCCCTTCCTGATTTCTTATTCTTTTGCATGTTTGTCACACAAAATGTTTCTGATCATCAAACACATTTAACCATTAGTCAAATATAACACAAGTAAACACAAAATGCAGTTTTTAAATGATGGTTTTTATTATTTAGGGAGAAAAAAAATCCAAACCTACATGGCCCTGTGTGAAAAAGTAATTGCCCTCTGAACCTAATTACTGGTTGGGACACCCTTAGCAGCAATAACTGCAATCAAGCATTTGCGATAACTTGCAATGAGTCTTTTACAGCGCTCTGGAGGAATTTTGGCCCACTCATCTTTGCAGAATTGTTGTAATTCAGCTTTATTTGAGGGTTTTCTAGCATGAACCGCCTTTTTAAGGTCATGCCATAGCATCTCAATTGGATTCAGGTCAGGACTTTGACTAGGCCACTCCAAAGTCTTCATTTTGTTTTTCTTCAGCCATTCAGAGGTGGATTTGCTGGTGTGTTTTGGGTCATTGTCCTGTTGCAGCACCCAAGATCGCTTCAGCTTGAGTTGACAAACAGATGGCCGGACATTCTCCTTCAGGATTTTTTGGTAGACAGTAGAATTCATGGTTCCATCTATCACAGCAAGCCTTCCAGGTCCTGAAGCAGCAAAACAACCCCAGACCATCACACTACCACCACCATATTTTACTGTTGGTATGATGTTCTTTTCTGAAATGCTGTGTTCCTTTTACGCCAGATGTAACGGGACATTTGCCTTCCAAAAAGTTCAACTTTTGTCTCATCAGTCCACAAGATATTTTCCCAAAAGTCTTGGCAATCATTGAGATGTTTCTTAGCAAAATTGAGACGAGCCCTAATGTTCTTTTTGCTTAACAGTGGTTTGCGTCTTGGAAATCTGCCATGCAGGCCGTTTTTGCCCAGTCTCTTTCTTATGGTGGAGTCGTGAACACTGACCTTAATTGAGGCAAGTGAGGCCTGCAGTTCTTTAGACATTGTCCTGGGGTCTTTTGTGACCTCTCAGATGAGTCGTCTCTGCGCTCTTGGGGTAATTTTGGTCGGCCGGCCACTCCTGGGAAGGTTCACCCACTGTTCCATGTTTTTGCCATTTGTGGATAATGGCTCTCACTGTGGTTCGCTGGAGTCCCAAAGCTTTAGAAATGGCTTTATAACCTTTACCAGACTGATAGATCTCAATTACTTCTGTTCTCATTTGTTCCTGAATTTCTTTGGATCTTGGCATGATGTCTAGCTTTTGAGGTGCTTTTGGTCTACTTCTCTGTGTCAGGCAGCTCCTATTTAAGTGGCTTCTTGATTGAAACAAGTGTGGCAGTAATCAGGCCTGGGGGTGGCTACGGAAATTGAACTCAGGTGTGATACACCACAGTTAGGTTATTTTTAACAAGGGGCAATTACTTTTCACACAGGGCCATGTAGGTTTGGATTTTTTCTCCCTAAATAATAAAAACCATCATTTAAAAACTGCATTTTGTGTTAACTTGTGTTATATTTGACTAATGGTTAAATGTGTTTGATGATCAGAAACATTTTGTGTGACAAACATGCAAAAGAATAAGAAATCAGGAAGGGGGCAAATAGTTTTTCACACCACTGTACTCTGACTTTGTACTTTTAGTGTTTTGCATGTTTTAAAATGCTTTTTATATTTTTTTTGAGAAAAAATTTAGCACTAAGGAGTTTAATGAAAATTTAAAAAATACAAATAAGAACATACAGCACATACGTTCAGTGCCTATAAAAGTATTCACTAAAATGTTTTCACATTTTACTGTTATGCAAAATTAAATCACAGTAAATTTAATTTGGTTATTTTAAACACTGATCAACAGAAACAGAAAAACTCTTTAAAGTCAAGGTGAAAACAGGTCTCTGAAAGTAGCCTAAATTAATTACAAATATAAGACATGAAATAACTGATTGCGTAAGTGCTCATCCCCTTTAATAAGATACATGTAAATGTCACTGGGTGCAGAAAGTAAGTTTTAGAAGTCACATGATTATTTAAACAGAGATCACCTGTCTGGCATCAAGAGGATTTCAACTGATTGTATCATAAATGCACTTCTGTATCTGGAAGGTCCAACTTGTGGTGAGTCAGCATCATGGCCTAACCTACACAGTGAAGACAAAAAACACACTCCACGGGACTCCATGAAAAGATGATTGAAAAACACAAGTCAGGGGATGGAGACGAGAAAATATCCAAATCAATGAATATCCCTTGGAGTCCAGTGAAGTTAATCAATAGGAAATGTAAAAGTATAGCACAGCTATAAATCTGCAACAAGACAACTACAGAAGGAAGCCACCTATAGACGTATGAGAACTCGGAAGAAATTACAAGCATAATTGGCTAAGACTTGAGAGACAGTAACTGCTCACCAAGTCCTTTACTGTTTGCCAGAAGGAGTATGGGAGACTATGAAGGTTCCATGTTTTGATAAGACCACAATTGTGCTTTTTAGCCACCCAACTATATATCATGTCTGGCATAAGCCAAATGCAGCACATTATCAAAAAGCAGACCATCCCTCACTGTGAAGCATACTGGTGGCAGCATTAAACTTTGGGGATGCTTCTCTGCAGCAGCCATTTAAAGGCTTGTGAGACTAGAGGTTAAAATGAATGCAGCACAATACAGGGAAATTCTAGACAAAAATCAGGTTTGTTTTCACAAGACAATGACCAGAAGCATAAGCCAAAAAAGCTACACAGAAAAGACTTAAAAGTAAAAATGTTGATGTGCTGGAGTGGCTGACTTGCAGTCAAGATCTCGGTCCACTTCAGAATTTGTGGCTGGATTGGCTGGATATGAAAAAGGCATTTACAATCTCCATGCACCCTAGCAGAGATGACCAGCACTGCAAAGAAGAACTGGGGAAAAATTTGCAATGTCCAGATAGGCAAAGATGATGGAGAAATGTGCACAAAAACTAACGGCTGACATGACATGGCCGTCAAAGACACATCTACTAAATATTGACTTTAGGCGTTTGAATGCTTATGTGATCAATTATTTTGTGTTTTACTTTTTGAATTAATGTAGACCACTTTGCAGAGATCTGTTTTCAATAACCACTTGCATGGGTATCTATGTTGACTTCCTGCCGGTTTCCTGCAGGAGTCATTAACTTCCTGTTGAAAGGAGGTTGGCAAACACAATGGAGCAATCAGGACTGTTGTTTAGCTATTCTCTCAAAAATCTGACTATGGCACATGTTACAAAATTAGTGGAGCACAACATGTCTTCTAAAAAAGGGATACAAATATTTTCATGAAAATTATATTTTCAACTGTGAAGGTAAGTGCTTTCTTACTAATACTATTTTGCTAGCTAGCACCACATGCCATGTAATGAGAAGTCAAGTAAAATTACACCTTTTATTATTTAATTAAAACATTACAAAATGCAAGCTTTCAAGGCAACTTTTCGGGATTAGTATCAAACATGTTGAATATGGAGGTAGTGGTAAGATGGAGGTGTCTGAGATTATTATGTTTTTATATTCATTGCGGTTGGAATAATTTCTGTTACTAAGGAGAAGTATTGCATATCAGTACTAGATTTACAATTGCTCTTGATTGCTGAAACTCACAGGTACAGTTGAATTCTACTGAATAAAGTTGATTATTACAATGGTGCAAGAAGGCACCCATTAACCTTAATAAACACATATATCTTGCAAATCTACAACACTGTGTGAAGAAAAATGTTAGATTTAAATAAAACAAGCTTATGTCAAATGTGAGCACTGTTTGGGACATAGACTGTGGCAAGTAAACGTCTTAATATTCTCTAGAGCTAGTCTTGAATCAGTATCCTAGTAAGTTTACTTACCAGAAGTTGTACATGTTTCTTTACCCTAACTAACATTATGTGCTTTTGTGGAGTCAAATGGAAGCAGGTTTATAAATTTATTCCCTAACACATATATCTTTCTGGTATTATCATAGGTTCAGCAGCAGATGTTCAGGAGACAGTATTTTTAGATGTTACTACTTTGTAAGGTGTCTTCAGGTTAAAATCCACCAGGTACCTACCAAAAGCAGTAGGTGACATCTCCTGCATGATAGCTCGGCACTCAAGTGCAGGGTACAAGGAGACGAGTGGAGACGATGACGCTCTGTCACCTGTTACACATGACTGGGTGCTGGTACCTTGAAAAGGTTAAAAAGACAAGCAGACACACAAAAATAAGGCAACTTTCAGGAAAAAATGTAATATCGAACAACATCTGTATTGCTTTATTACAGTACCATTTCAAAGTTACACCAGTCCTCACAAATCTGGGCTAGCAACTCAGTGCAGATTAGTTTGCTTCCCTGACAAGCTTTGAACAATCTGTAACAAAAGACAAATTGAAATGTTCCTCTCACGAGTTTTATCAAAAGAGCACCTCACAAGACAGTAAAGTAATCTTGCTTTCCTACACAGAAGAAAGAAAAACTGATACTGTATCTGATCCACTGAAACTCAATAACCAGGAATTACAGTAAAAGGTGCAGGTTAAGGTCAGAAAAATAAGCCTGGTTCTCATAAACTCTTTATCTCCAAAATGTTTAGATTTTTAAATCAATTGTTTTAAGAAAACCATATGTAGGTGAAGACTACTTGTTTGTTACTCCCACAGACCCTAAGTAAAGATATGCTAAATACACTTTAATTTGAATTGTTATTAATGTCACAAGACATGTTTAATGTCAGACATTTCTGTGATTTTGTACTTCAATATCTACAATAATGGTGTATTCCCTATTTATGTGGCAGTGGCATTATCTATAACCAACCTGGTGCACAAGGTGAAGGTGGTTTAGGCAGGATAAGGGCTGCCCCAGCTGGCGATGGAGGCTTAACAGTGGAGTCAGTATGTGGGTCTGGATGTTCTGGGGAGGGTGCGGTGCTTCTTTGCCTTGGAGATCGACCACTCCATTCTTCCAAACCACTTGATGCTGCAGCAGTGGCAGAACTGCATGTTGCACTAGCTTTCCGTGGCTAAAAAGAAAACAGACATCAGTCAAATAAGCTAAATTAATGCAGACTGAAAACAGAGTCAATTATCATCCCCAGACAATAGCCTAAAATATTAT
The DNA here is from genome assembly GCF_016835505.1 of Polypterus senegalus. NCBI lineage: Eukaryota > Metazoa > Chordata > Cladistia > Polypteriformes > Polypteridae > Polypterus > Polypterus senegalus. The sequence continues at coordinate 73,830,028 of NC_053166.1, read as the reverse complement.
TTGGAAATTTATATATATGCCCCATATATATATATATATATATATATATATATATATATATATATATATATATATATATATATATATAGGCAACTTCACAGGTCTCGAGTTAATCAACAAGGTAGGAGAACACCTTTTTAGCCAGTGACAGTTCGTTAAGTATTATTTGGTTTAAATATCTTGCATTTTCCAACCTGGACGTTTCAATGAAATGCAAGTGTTAACAAATTTCATACAAGACTAAAACAGCTGCCATGTTGAGTGTCATAAAATGTTATATATATTAAGACAAGCTGAACCAAGGATGAGTATTTATTCATTTCACAGATACTTATCAATTTTACCGACTAGACCTTTAAAATAAACTCTCTTTAGTTTTTAGTATGTTTCATCTTTTGACAAAGCTCGAGGACAGTCCTGGCAGTACCACACATTAACCTGGAGTCTCCCAAGATTTTCTAAAGGTAAACTTTGTACAGTGCATTCAGAAACCGAAGGTAAAAATAGTTGAATGCGTCTGCCCCTAACTCTAAACCACACTTTTTAAATATTCCACTACTTTGCAATAAGAACATGATGTGGCCAAACATTTGTTAAATAGGTGAATTATAAATTTCTAGCACTTTTGGTTCATGCAGAGTTTCTTATTTTAAGAAGCAAAACAACACAGTTTTCAATAGCAATGTAAAAAAAGTATTGTGTTTTCATTGACTTTTTCATGCTAGAGAACAGCATGCCATCAGAGATTCTTCCCTAGACAGTATGTACCAGGAATACTACCCTGCACATGCCACAATAAAAAGATGGGCTAAAGCTCCATTACTAAAAAACTTCTCTCAAAAATGGCCGAAGGTCTGGTTGGCATTGGATATTGATGACAGAAGAAAATGCTACCACTGTGGAGTGAATTTCAATGAAGAATTGAAGAGTAAAAGTATGTGATACAGCAGATACTACAGTTAGCTGAATTCACTCTTCATAAGCAAGGTTTCTTGAAATGAATCATGGCCACAATGTTCCAAAAAAAAAAAAAAAAAAAGGGATGAAACTTGGATACATCACTCTGATGCAGAGTTCAAAGAACGATTGAAACAATGGAAGAATGAAGAATCTCCAACATCAAAGAAACTCAACATCCAAGCCAGCGCCAACAATACCATGTGCCACAGTGAAATGTGTCTGAAAGGTAAAGTATATGTTATTATATGAATCAAGAGTGTGATCGCAGCTGTTTTTCATGTAACATTTTGAAGTTTACTTTGATATACTTTCTGTTAGTGGAAGTTCATCCTGATCTCACATACTCGTGCAAAACTCTTGGTATGAAATTGACAGACCATTCACACCATTTATTTTAAACGTTTGAAGCTTACTCTAAAATACCTAACAATAAAAAAGCAAATTTAGATTTAAAAATTATGATAGTTATGGAAATTTGACAAATAAAGTACTGTGAAAAAATATTCTAGGATTTTCACCTAGGAATATGTACAGTACATTTGAAAGAAACATACAGAAGATACACAGAATCACTGTAAACAAAAGCAGCAGAAAGTGCATATAAGATAACCATTTGTTGTCTAGTTGATCATTCACCAAATATACTGTAGGTTCATAGATAACTTGAGAAAAAAAGTTCTAGAATTCAACATACAGAGTATGCATTTTAATAGCTATGCAGAATTAAATCCATCTATCAGAAAAGGGCAAGGCAGTATAGGTTACATTATTCTGTCCTCTTTAACTTTGTCTCAATGTCAATCTGTCCTATGTTGTATAATAGGCTCTTAACAAATGCAACATAATGTCAGCAATAACTGTTAACCAAATGCTATGACCTCAGACGGATTGGAACAACTGATATACTTTGATAGAGTGGATATTCTGTACATTTAAATCCTTTACAATCCATTTTGGAATATCTTTTACTTGAACAAAACAGGCATATGTTTGGGTCCTTCAGCCTGAGCGGTAACAGAGGCCCAGCAGCCAGCTTTCTCCCAAGTAAAGGATTAGACAATTCATTCTAACTGAACCAATGTGCACATCTAAACAGGCTGTGAAAAACATGTCCTTGGTTAAAAAAAAAAAAAACAGCCTTTACTATATATTTACTAGTCTACACAAAGAAAAGTCTTATTCCATTTGAACAAATACACAATGGTCCATCTCAAATATAACCAAGCCTAAGAGGAAAAAAATATATACTGCTTTTAGAGAAACTTTTAAAATGGTCAAATCTGTGGTTAATTTTAGGCTAAAAGGAGCACAAATATTCAACACCTTCATTTATAAGTTAGCTAAAAGTGTGATCACACCAACAGTCTGTACTTTCAAAGCAAGAAAACAATGGGTTTCCTATAAATGCACACAAGACCAATCTTAACAGCCTGGGCAAATAAAGGCTTTAAGAAAGTCAATTGTGTACGTAAACAACTCAGACATGTGATGTTTTAAATAACCCAAACACAGCTATTAGCTTGGGTATAGACTGTTAAAGTATTATAATGCAGGTGTCCAAGGGGTTTCAGCAAAAGTACAATTTTCCAGTACTAAGCTTAGATTATTTTATGTTGAAAACAATGGACAAAGTGTGGTTAGCATTACTGTCTCACAGATTCAGAAGAATAGGTTTAAATGCTGGTTTAGACATCCTATAGGTGGAGTCTGCTCATATTAACAGTGTATGCATGAGAACACTTGTTAGATAGAAGTCCATTCACATAAAAACGTATTGTTCAGTCTCAACGCACTCTATAAAAATAGTATTTAAATAAGCTACATGTGGCAGAAGGCCCTGAATTAAACAATGTAGGTATAGAAATTATAAATCTAAAGGTATGTCACATTATGTGACTTTTCTAGCCATTTTGTGATATACATGTGTGATATACATAGTGATTTTGTCTTTAGCCATGGGATGGGCCCTGTGTGCATGACAACTCACAGCCAATGAATGCTCATCCAAAAGTACAGCCATATAATGCAGAAACAAAGAAAAAGGGCTGTGAGCGCTTTGGGCTGTACAAACAATGAGAAAGCTCGTTTGTCAGATGTTGTGTGTTATAAATAGAAAAAAAAAAAAAAATAGCAGAGGTTGCAGCTAAACACGCTGAAGCCGTTAACCCTTCAAGCAGTGCTATTAGCTGTCAGGAAAAGGAGCAAGCACAACTGTGCTGGAAGGTTATCATTCAGTTATCAAATGTGACATGCCCAGCAGTATTCAGTCATTTAAACTGACATGCAGGCAGTCTCTTGTTATCTCTGTTAGCGTCAGACAAAAACATACATATCCAGAGTTGTTTTCTTAAGGATTTCATTGCAATTACTAAATTACTATTATTTAGTTTTGCAGACTGATATTTAATACATTGTACTTTTTCTGTCATTTTATTTGAATTATTTTCTTCTTTCGGCTGCTCCCGTTAGGGGTCACCACAACGGATCATCTTCTTCCATATCTTTCTGTCCTCTGCATCTTGTTCTGTTACACCCATCACCTGCATGTCCTCTCTCACCACATCCATAAACCTTCTCTTAGGCCTTCCTCTTTTTCTCTTCCCTGGCAGCTCTATCCTTAGCATCCTTCTCCCAATATACTCACATCTCTCCTCTGCACAAACCAATGCAATCTCGCCTCTCTGACTTTGTCTCCCAACCGTCCAAACTTGAGCAGACCCTCTAACGTACTCATTACTAATCCTGTCCATCCTTGTCACACCCAATGTAAATCTTAGCATCTTTAACTCTGCCACCTCCAGCTCTGTCTCCTGCTTTCTGGTCAGTACCACTGTCTCCAACCCATATACCCTCTCATTTACACACGTATTCTTTCTTGTTCCTACTGACCTTTATTCCTCTCCTCTCTAGACCATATCTCCACCTCTCCAGGGTCTACTCAACCTGCTCCCTACTATCGCTACAGATCACAATGTCACCAGCATACATCACAGTCCACAAGGACTCCTGTCTAATCTCGTCTGTCAGCTTGTCCATCACCATTGCAAATAAGAAAGGGGTCAAAGCCGATCCCTGATGTAATCCCACCTCCACCTTGAATGCATCCGTCACTCCTACCACAGACCTCGCCACTGTCAAACTTCCCTCATAGATATCATATACAACTCTTACGTACTTCTCTGCCACTCCCGATTTCCTCATACAATACCACAACTCCTCTCAAGGCACCCAAACATATGGCTTCTTCAGGTCCAATTTTATCCCACTGTAGTTACTACAGTTCTGCACACCCCCCTTATTCTTAAATATCAGGACCAGTTCACTTCTTCTCCACTCCTCAGGCATCCTCTCACTTTTCATATTTACATTAAACAATCTGGCCATCTCTTCTAAACACTTCCATGCTTTCACAAGTATGTCATCTGGACCAACGACCTTTCCATTCTTCATCCTTTTCATAGCTGTCCTTACTTCCTCCTTGGTAATCCGTTGCACTTCCTGATTCACTATCTCCACATCGTCCAACCTCTTCTCTCTCTCATTCTCTTCATTCATCAGCCTCTCAAAGTACTCTTTCCATCTGCTCAACACACTCTCCTCACTTGTGAGTATGTTTCCATCTTTATCCTTTATTACCCTAACCTGCTGCACATCTTTCCCAGCTCAGTCCCCCTGTCTAGCCAATGGGTACAGGTCCTTTTCTCCCTCCTTAGTGTCCACCCTCTCATACAACTTATCATACACCTTTTATTTAGCTTTCACCACCTCTCTCTTCACCTTGTGCTTTATCTCCTTGTACTCTTGTCTACTTTCTGCATCTCTCTGCCTATCCCCCTTCTTTGCCATCCTCTTCCTTTGTATACTCTCCTGTACTTCCCCATTTCACTACCTGGTTTTCTTTTCCTCTGTCCAGATGTGACACCAAGCACCCTTCTTGCTGTCACCCTTACTTCATCTGCTGTAGTTTCCGAACTGTCTGGTAATTTTTCACTACCACCCAGTGCCTGTCTCATCTTCTCCCTAAAGTCAACCTTGCAGTCTTCCTTTTTCAACTTCCACCATTTGATCCTTGGCTCTGACTTCACACTCTTCCTCTTCTTGATCTCCAATGTCATCCTACAGACCACAATCCTATGCTGCTTAACTACACTTTCCCCTGCCACCGCTTTACAGTCTTCAACTCCTTCAGATTGACTCTTCTGCATAGGATGTAATCTACCTGTGTGCATCTTCCTCCACTCTTGTACGTAACCCTATGTTCCCCCCTCTTCTTAAAATACATATTTACCACAGCCACGTCCATTCTTTTGGCAAAATCCACTATCCTCTGACCTTCTTCATTCCTCTCCTTGACACCATACCTACCTATCACCTCCTCGTCTCCTCTGTTCCCTTCACCAACATGTCCATTGAAATCCGCTCCAATCACCACTTTCTGTCTCTTGGGTACACTGTTCATCACTTCATCCAATTCACTCCAAAAATTTTCTCTCTCACCCACTGTGGGGCATATGCACTAACAACATTCATCATCACACCTCCAATTTCCAGCTTCATAATCATTACTCTGTCTGACACTCTTTTCACCTCCAAAACACTCTTGACATACTGTTCCTTCAGAATAACCCCTACGCCATTTTTCCTCCCATCCACACCATGATAGAACAATTTGAATTCAACTCCGATCCATCTGGCCTTACTCCCCTTCTATTTAGTCTCTTGCACGCACAATATATCAACCTTCCTTCTCTCCTTCATATCTGCTAACTCTCTCCCCTTATCAGTCATACTGCCAACATTTAAAGTTCCTACCCTCAGTTCCACTCTCTTTACCTTCCTCCTCTCCTCCTGCCTCCGGATACGTCTCCCCCCTCTTCTTCGGCCAACAGTAGCCCAATTTCCACCAGCACCCTGTTGACTAACAGTACTGGTCGTTGTTAACTCGGGGCTCGACCGATCCGGTATGGAAATTTATATTGTTGTCCGCATATTTGATTTGGCAAAATTTTACACCGGATGCCCTTCCTGACGTAACCCTCCCAATTTATCCGGGCTTGAGACCGGCACAAACACACACACCAGTTTGTGCACCCAAGATTTCTTTCTGCTAACATTCACATTGTAAATACTATATTAATAACACAAAGTCATTTATAGAAAGCAAAAAGAGAATACTTTGCTTTACTTCCTTCCTATAAATCATGATTTCTCTCTTATTTTTGCTACTAGAAGTCAGTCAGAAGGATTAATCTGTAATTTGGATTTGGAATTTGTATATTCACTGACCTGCCTCGCCTGTTTTTCTTGGTCTCGCAACCACTGCAGATAAGACTCACGTGCCACCTGCTCTTCAATGGCTTCATTGGTGGCTTCCCAGTCTGTTGCCCTTTTCTTGTCTTCTAGCATCTGCTGCTCAATCCATGACTCTTCTGATGTTTTTATAGCATTTTTCATCATGGACTGGTCTGCATACTGTATGAAAGGAGATAATAACACAGGTAAGTATAACAGCTTTGGATCAAAACATAGAAAAAGAAAAGAACATTTTATAAAAAAAAAAAAAAGATTTTACAAGAAATTTAATCAACTAGGGAAAGTAACTTAATTTTCAGTAGCTAATGCATCAAGGATTAAACATATTCTAATAAAACATATTGCAACTGATATATTTTCATAAAAACAAAGAATCATTTCACCCCAAACACACTGGATTATTTGACATAATAAAAAAGAAGACAAGCAAATTTATAAAGGAAAGAATAACAAGATGCCACCCTCTGTTTGTTATGCATTCCCTTTCCTTGTCTGCATGGATGTTTTTGGGATACTCCAATTTTCCTCTTACATCTCAGAGTTGTATGTTACACCAACTGGTGACTATCAACTTGCCTTGTGTGTAAATGACTGCGGCCTGCAATAAACTTGTGTCCCACACATGGTTAGTTGCTTTGGCCCTTAGCTTAGGGAGCAATGTGCTCCTATCAACCCATGACAGTTGGATTGCTTTTTTCCTTTTTATTTAAGGAACAAAACATAACAGCAAAACACAAATCAATCACGTAAAAATAACGTTGGAAATAAAATAAATGGTATGTTGCAAAGACACTCACTAAAAATCAGAGCTGACAGTTGTCATGTCTTAATGTGACCACATTCATAAAACTAAATAAGAAACACAGTTATCATCTTGAAGAAAACAAGTATCTATATTAGATGGATGGATGGAAAGAGTGAGACAAAGACATACTATACTGGGCTGCTCAATTAGAGCTTTGGATGCCTGCAGTGAGCATGGGCTTTCAGTTGATTTCTTAATCAAAATTTGGCTTTAGTTATTAGTTGGTTCCTGCATTGCCTAAGTCAGGTGTACAAAATCTTATTCCTAAAGGACCAAAGTGGTCGCAGATTTACATTGCAACCAGACATTTAAATAGAAGCTAACTTCTTTTTAAATGTTCATTTAATATGAATGCTTATTGTGCTCAAGTGTAAAGATCCATAATCAGAACTTGTCATCTACCTACTTACAATACATAAATGATTATAAAAAGATAATTAGTAAAAGTTCTCTGTAAGACACAAAAATCATCATCATCAAACATATCATAAATAACAGGTTATATGCTGATAAATGTTGGATGTTTTAAAAGTAACCCATTAAGGAAATGAATTATAATGTATCTATATTTTACGCTACATATAATAATAAGATGTCTCAAAGTTTGTGTACCTTACAAAACTAAACAGTTCCAACCCTAGAGACAGCACCAGAGTAAAAGAAAGTGATTTATCACAAAATCAAAGCAGCCAGAATTATGGTTCAATCTTTTCATTTCAATTAGGTACCTGTCTTCTTAAAGTGAATAGCTGAGGTTTATTTAGAAGGACAGATAATTACAGGAAAATGGAAGGGAACTTTGATGCAAGTGATGTATTTGAGTTTTTACTTTTTTGCCTTTCTCAGCCTTGCAGGATTCTTTAATATGCTTTAAAATCATTAATTTCAAGGTGGTTCTGCTACAATTTTGTTAATAAAAAAAAACACAAAGAAAGAAAACAGTTTTTTTTTTAATGAGAAATGGTAAATAAATCACTACTGCTTAAAAACAATCTCCAAAGCACAAATAAAATTCTGTCACAAAGACCTTGCATGAAATTGTGCTAACTTCCCATTCAATATTAATCTTTTTTTCTAGCTTCCCAAAATTGAAACTCCTGGAGTCCTTTTTCAAAAAACTAAACTCATTTTAAAGAAGTCACGTGATTGAAAAAGTGGTTATTCTGTCACTAACACAATAAAACAATGCGGTTTGACACCTGTCTTAAAAGAAGGCACTGTTATTATGACACCTTTGGGTGACTGATGAATTATTCATGTTTATTAACTTTAAAATATCTTTAAAAAAAAATTAGTGAAGTAAAATTTTGCTCTGTATACATATAAAATCTGTATATGTTGAGGAGAAGGTGAGAACAGGTTTGATGACACATGGAACAGCAGCAGCATATTAGGAAGGTGTTCATAATCTTTTGGCTCATCAGTGTTTATATAATTTGACTTATTTTAATTTTCCTGATCTATCTATCTAAATAGAAACACTAATCAATACTAGTGTTGCTATTAAAATTATGATAAACAATGCATACAATTTTTGCAAACACACACTTCTATACCAAATCCAAATTAGTTAATGAAGATTATGATGTTTATGTAAATACAAAAAGAATGACTAGCTAGGGAATTCCGTACGTTCAACACATCACTAAACATTTCACAGGGGGTATCACATAATATGAACATAATAAAAACTGTCATCATAAATCAACACATAATAATTCTTGGTTTTTGAGTTTTGTTCCTTAATGTGAATAGAACTGTTTATCAAAAAGCTCCCTTGAGCTCCTTCTCACCATTGTCCCAAATAACAAATCATAAATACTATACACCACTTGTGAAAAGTGTTTGAACACCTCAGTTTTTATGTAAATGCATACAGTTTAATGTCTTAATGTTTCATGTAATCAAGGCATAGAACAAATAAACAATGGCAAATAAAAAAAATAACTCAAGGAATCATGAAGTGTACAAAATTTTATTTTAATTTTTGATTAATCAAAGTAATCACCTTTTGATGACATAACAACTAAACTGTGATAACCCTTTTGATCCAAAAAGCCAGTCACTTCCTCCTCAGTGTTTTACAGTTGGTGTCACAAACTGAGGAACCACCCTTTTACCAACTTGACAGTGAACAGACACCTTGCATGATGAACTAAAGATTTCAAATTTTGATTGATCGGTCCATAAGACTTTCTTCCAGTCTACAGTAGTCCCAGTTGATATTTCAAGGCCCTATTTTGTTCTCTGAGGAATGGCTTTCTTACTGCCACTCACCCTGTCAAACCTGCAGCACAAAGTCTCTTCTTCACAGTAGAAACTGACACTTGCTTTTTCACCCACTGCTAAGCTGTGCTTGAAGGTTTGCTGTGAGACGCCTATCACACAAGCTGGTGACCCTTTGAAACTTGTCTTCTGCTTGAGTTGTGACTTTGGGTCTGCCAGATCTCTTCCTATTGAAGGTTCCAATTGCTTTTGAACTGTGTAATGCACCATTCTCACTGACACTTTGATTTTTTGGACAATTTCTCTAAACGAAAGGCCTACATTTCTGTGGGTACTAGTGCTCTGTCTCAGTTCATTTGTTATTTGCAATGTTCTTGTCATTATTATTGGAATTACAATTTTCTACAGTGTAACATTATCAAAGTAGTAATTCAGAGGGTGTAGTAACACAGTCTGTTCCAACTCTGATTTAAGACCAAGGGTGTTTATGTAATCAACCTATGCAAATAATTTACTTTTATTACTGCAGAACATCTCTAGGTTGTAACCTATTAGTTGTTCCCTGTAGAAGGCCCATTTGGAATATACTGAAAATTAATTTTTTCAGTTTTTGCTAACCTAAAAAATTAATCCTCTAGTTTACTACTTACCTTGTCACCATTTTAGGTCATACAGTGCATTTCAACTGATCATATTTGAAGAAAAATTGGAAAAACTGAGGCGTTCTAAAACGTTTTGTGTAGATTCCACACATTTTTTAATTTGACTTTTTAAACTATATAAAAAATTATGTAGTGAAACGTGAACTCAATTAGTATAAGTTATTGTATGAGAGATAAAGGTACCATTCACTCTTAATTCAGAATGAGAAATGCAGATTACCTTAGTTAAAAAAGCATTTCAAAATAAACATTGCATTTCTTTCTCTGTTGTGTAATTCTTAGAAATCTTATACTGCTGGTGGTAATGACCATCACAAATATGACGCGAGATATGACACGTGAGCTTTCCTGTGTTTGACATAGATGCTGCGTTACTATATACAAACACTCCACAGAAATCTTAAAAATGCAAATGGCTGTATCCTGAATTTGCGTCACTGCATGCTTAGTTATTTTCTTGGAAGACGCTTCAGGGGACAATCTGCTTGACATTTTATTACTTCTGTAAGGTAAATGGCGCCTAAATGCACAGTGAAATGCTGAAAAGCAGTCCCTTTCTGGAGTGCCTTTTTCTTAGTGCTAGAAATGCATTAAAAACCCATTAGAAGCCCATAACTTACAGCACAGCTCTTTATTGAAAAGAAAAACAAATGTTTTTACCATCGTCATTTCTCCATAAATGTCTATCTAATGTATGTTTCTTTCATTCCCTTATGTTAGCATTAATCCATGTGGGGACATAAGCAATAGCTGTGTGCCACCTGGTTTCTAAATACTGTACCTGACACAGTCCTGTTTCAATACAAAATGGGTTGATAGACCCTTGCAATAGTTAAACACTAGCCTGGAGGGGAATACTAACACCTTTAATTTTTTGTCGCCTGTCCAACCTATGCAGTATAAATAAAAAATACACTATCAAAATGCAAGAGAAGTGATCACAGGTCTACATTTTCTGGAACACCTCCCTAACTCTACCATAAAGCAGCATCAAAAAGATTATTTGAAAAAATTCATTGCATTTGTCCTGCTTGATTGCGTCAAAATGAAGCTGCAGTCAAAAATCAAAACAAAGTCAAAAGGCACAAATATGGAACACCCTCAAACCTTCTTAATCTAATTAAGGGTCAAATTGAGTCAGAGCATGTAATAGCAACATCAGTTACAAGACACACACACATTGCTCATTAAAAATCACCAAACAAATGAACCACTCTTTCTTTTGGAGATTTGAGTGGAAAACTAGGATAAATGGATAGAAACCCCAGAGACTGAGAATGTGTAAACTATAGACTGATACAGGACTTGCACAGACAACACTAACTGCTACACCACTATGCTGTCCATTATAAGAAAAACTTTTAATATTAAAAATACAATTTGAACATACTCAAAATGCTAAAATCGGTAAAAACAAAGTACTCCCAACCTGGAGCCTATTGACACAAACAAGCTGTTGATTTATGTCTCTTACAGAACAAAAATCAAAGAAAGCCAGATGCTATAAAAGAGAATATACAGGTGGTCAAAAAATTACATCGCTTATTTAGAAGTACAGCATCACCCGCCTGAGATACTCTAATCTAGAGGGACACAATACCACCTGAACAAAACAAACTCTGTAACAGTGCAGTGGTTTACATGCAATAGTTGCTAGGCCTGGGCCAAGTCAATTATTACCAAACCTTACAAAAACTGAAAAGGAGGCTATGTCTGACAACATCAGTACTAAACATCAAAGGTAAAGAAATGGGCAGATTATCTGAAATACAACTTTAAGGAAATTAACATGACCTAAAGAATTAATCAACTAGACAACACATGTACAATTAAAATATTTTAGTTTCTGGGAGGAAAAAAGCAAGGGTTAAGTTTCAATAATTACAATCAGGTTTTCAAGATGTATTCCTTCGTTACATCAGTGATACTGATTGATATTGCACGTATGTAGTAAAGGTAGTCAATTCCAACCACACAGCTGCTACCAAGACAGAGAAATGATCACATAGACAACATAACTGTGAAGTTCTCTTGCTTTTTTGTATGCATTAATGACAGTTGCTGAATGGCAAATATGCAAAACAAACATCCGTTTCCAAGGAGCTTAGTCTGGCCTTTACAACAGAAACTCAGGCATTCAAAAGCTAGTAGGTGTATTATTAAACAATGAGCGGGAAAAAATAGAATACACTTTCCTGGTTGGTCACAATTGTCTTACCTTCTAAATGCTGTAATCACTGTATCTCCATGACAGACAAACAAGCACATCACAATTTACAATAACAAAGCAAACTCCTAAGTAAGTAATGTGACATAGCCTCAGTTTTTAATGAAAATATTTGGAGATATAGTTACTATTGTGAATTTACAGCACTGAAAAAATAATATTTTTTGCGAGTAGGCATTACAGGGTAGCACGGTGCCACTGCAGTTTATTTACAGTGCTAAAAGCCAGTGCTTAAATCCTGACCGGGTCACTATTTGTGTAGGCTTTTCTCTGTGGATGCCCACATCCCAAAAATAAGTGTAACAGATTAAATCACAAATCTATAACTGATTTGGTACAGGTAAGTCTACATTTGCAAGTAAGTGTGCTTTGCACCGACTACCTGTGACCCTAGAAGTGGAATAAGCAGGCACAGTAAACACATTAAGCAAGTACTACAAAGCTGTTCAGTTGACAGAAGCAATTCATCTTTGTATAGACTATTCATGTTGAAAGGAGCTTTGCTTTTTATAAGCAACAATGAACATTAGCAACATTTTCAGTAAGAAATTTAAATAATAATGTTCATTAAAAAATTTTTCATAAAATACAAAAAAATATCAAAGGGAGTCAGAAGGCAGAAAATAATGTATAGGGCAGAGGTGGCAATGATTATTGTCCTTATTACCATCAGCACAAAGTGCTATATATGCAAAGGAATGTGACTGTTTACTGATGATACAGTAAAACTATAAGAAGAGTGTTTGTGTTAAAACTGACACTTCTGTGTGTATAGTTGAGACAGCTGTTCAGAAAAACTGCATTATATATAATTAGGTCCTTGTAACTGCAATTGAAAATGCAAAAAGCGTAAAGAATAAAGCAAAAAATTTTGGACACAACTTTGCAATATGTAATTTATGCCTGGTTTTCTTGGAATGTTACACAAATCAATTGAATGGTAAAGCAGTACATAGCAGAGCCAGCCTGAACTGGACTCCTATGGAAGTTGTTGTGACTAAGTATTTGGGTATTTAAATCGGACTGATTAACCACCAATTGCACCAAAATATCACCTGAGCAGCTGGGTGGGGCAGTACTAGATGGAACACCATCTGAATCTAAGAAACTGTGCAAAAAGTATCAGAAGACGCCCACATTCAGAACTGACAGATATACTGCATCCAGGCTTGTTATGGCAGTATTTGTTTTTGCTACGTTCCAAGCCCACCCTCCAAGATAAATGCATTACTGAAATGGGTATTACAGTCAGCACCATATTTCTCATTCAGTCTGAGGAACAGCCATTCACTCATTTGCATGGGAGTTTGCACAAAGTAGGCACCTCAGACATTAGTTTTCAAGCTGTATATGTAGTACTTTAAGTAGATGGCTAGGGACCAGTGTTTATCCACATCAGCAAGTTCACAGCACTGTAACACTTCATTTGCCTAACAGCTTTGATTTCAGTCAAACCTGAAGTATGTCAAATACAATGTGAGCTGTTTAATGTGTTTCACCCAACACCTGCAAAAGCAAGAAGTTAAAGCACTGCCATATGTATGGATGAACACTGCTGAGGAAGATCAGAAAAGTAAGCTAATAAGGAAGACGACCAGATCAAAGCAATTGCATAACATCCTCCATGTTAAAGGAGCACTCTTTCAGTTAGTGCTAAACCTTGTGCTTGAAATCAGGAGTTGTGTCTGTAATGTTCTTCCACATACTGATTTAAGGGAACCTCATCAACAAACCCTTGTCCATATACTGTCTTCACTTTTCAAAAAGTCCCAGGGTGTAGTGAAAGGACTGTCCTCCTAACACTAGAATCCCTGAAGCCTACAAAAAAACGTATAATCCTAGGTCACCTTAAATTCCCTTGCACCTCCTTATCAGTGTCTTTTGTTTTGTAAATGTGTTGATCAACACTAGCAGCAGGCAGCCTGCCATCCCATCCCCAACCGACACAGTTTTAGTCGTACACAAAGTTCTTCCAACTCAAGTCCGTTTATTTATCTGGGTGTGAGGTGCCTTGAATTGTATAGGGTAAATAATACAGTGCTTCCACAAAGTATTCACAGCGCATCACTTTTTCCACATTTTGTTATGTTACAGCCTTATTCCAAAATGGATTAAATTCATTTTTTTCCTCAGAATTCTACACACAACACCCCATAATGACAACATGAAAAATGTTTACTTGAGGTTTTTGCAAATTTATTAAAAATTAAAAAACTGAGAAATCATATGTACATAAGTATTCAAAGCCTTTGCCATGAAGCTCAAAATTGAGCTTCGGTGCATCCTGTTTCCCCTGATCATCCTTGAGATGTTTCTGCAGCTTAATTGGAGTCCACCTGTGGTAAATTCAGTTGATTGGACATGATTTGGAAAGGCACACACCTGTCTATATAAGGTCCCACAGTTGACAGTTCATGTCAGAGCACAAACGAAGCATGAAGTCAAAGGAATTGTCTGTAGACCTCAGAGACAGGATTGTCTTGAGGCACAAATCTGGGGAAGGTTACAGGAAAATTTCTGCTGCTTTGAAGGTCCCATTGAGCACAGTGGCCTCCATCATCCGTAAGTGGAAGAAGTTCGAAACCACCAGGACTCTTCCTAGAGCTGGCCGGCCATCTAAACTGAGCGATCGGGGGAGAAGGGCCTTAGTCAGGGAGGTGACCAAGAACCTGATGGTCACTCTGTCAGAGCTCCAGAGGTCCACTGTGGAGAGAGGAGAACTTTCCAGAAGGACAACCATCTCTGCAGCAATCCACCAATCAGGCCTGTATGGTAGAGTGGCCAGACGGAAGTCACTCCTTAGTAATTGGCACATGGCAGCCCGCCTGGAGTTTGCCAAAAGGCACCTGAAACAAAATTCTCTGGTCTGATGAGACAAAGATTGAACTCTTTGGTGTGAATGCCAAGCGTCACGTTTGGAGGAAACCAGGCACCGCTCATCACCAGGCCAATACCATCCCTACAGTGAAGCATGGTGGTGGCAGCATCATGCTGTGAGGATGTTTTTCAGCGGCAGGAACCGAGAGACTTGTCAGGATAAAGGAAAAGATGACTGCAGCAACGTACACAGACATCCTGGATGAAAACCTGCTCTAGAGTGCTCTTGACCTCAGACTGGGGCGACGGTTCATTTTTCAGCAGGACAACGACCCTAAGCACACAGCCAAGATATCAAAGGAGTGGCTTCAGGACAACTCTGTGAATGTCCTTGAGGGGCCCAGCCAGAGCCCAGACTTGAATCCGATTGAACATCTCTGGAGAGATCTTAAAATGGCTGTGTACCGACGCTTCCCATCCAACCTGATGGAGCTTGAGAGGTGCTGCAAAGAGGAATGGGCGAAACTGTATGTACACATGATTTCTCAGTTTTTTTATTATTAATAAATTTGCAAAAACCTCAAGTAAACTTTTTTCACGTTGTCAGTATGGGGTGTTGTGTGTAGAATTCTGAGGGAAAAAAATGAATTTAATCCATTTTGGAATAAGGCTGTAACATAACAAAATGTGGAAAAAGCGATGCGCTGTGAATACTTTCCAGAAGCACTGTATTATTGACTCTATACAATTCAAGGCACCTCACCACCCTAGTTATTTGGAACATGTACATTTCATGTATGTTCTGTGTCTACAATGATCTGTGTAAATGTTGGATTACACAAAATGTGAGGCAAGAAATGTTGAACACAACTAAAACAGATTTTTTTTTTGTGTTCTAATAATAATTGGCAAAATGCTTACATGACGTGTATAATTTGTGAAGACTGAAGTCCAAGTATCAAATAAACACTTTCACAAAAGACACAGATATAACAAAACAAGTGCGCTTTTCTTCTAGAATTTAACCAAAATAAAAGAAATTGGGATAGTGTTTGACGCACACACATATGCATATATGTCTGCTTGGCTGGTGCAGAGGTAAGAACTTCTGTCTCCAAGTCGAGAGGTTGCAGGTTCGATCCCAAGTCCTTCACGCAGCCAGTGTAAATTTATAGTACTTGTAAAAGTTAGCATTTTGTGTAATTATTCAGTTTTATTCTCTCAGTCATGTTCATATCCCCGATCTGACACTGATAGTTTTCAAATAAAGATGTGCTATAACAGACGTGAATTCAGATAAGGATGAGGGTTCTACATTGGAGAAAGACAACAGAAGCCCTCCTTGCAATAAGTCCACTCACACATAAGAACACCACAGCTCCACCAGGCGTAAAGTTGAAACATGGTACCGTTTGGATGCAACAAGAGGTTGGGTTTTATCCTGCCATTTGAACAATCGATAAAGGTCCCAAATGTACATTAAAAATAAGTAAGCAAATCACAATCTGTGGCAAGGGGGACAGGGGACAGAAAAAAGTACTTGTGATTAAATACAGAAAATTGGAAGAGCTGACACAATTTTCAAATTGTTGGAAAAGAAATGCAGTGTCCTCAATTGCAGAACTATGGATAACTTAATACATAGTGGGGAATAAATTTGAAGTCCAGGTGTTAACTGATAGACCATAAACTTTAAAATGTAACATCTATATGGGAAACTATACAAACGATTATCAAAATTGTGCAGAATTGCAGAAAAAAAAAAAGTTTCTAGCTGAACTATTAAGCCAGGATGTGAAACGTTTTAGCACAATAGCAAGTAACAATGAAAATAAGCAAAATGGTTTTCAGTAACACCTTACTCACTATGAAATACAAATAAACACAAATAATACAGTACATAAGTTCAGGTCAGCAAAGTATTATGTCTAAAAATATGAAACTGAAAAACCTGAA
Organism: Polypterus senegalus; assembly: GCF_016835505.1. NCBI lineage: Eukaryota > Metazoa > Chordata > Cladistia > Polypteriformes > Polypteridae > Polypterus > Polypterus senegalus. Next base: position 73,813,062 of record NC_053166.1, on the reverse strand, counting down.
AGATGAAAAATATCAAAAGGAATAAAAAGAATGCTTATATGCTTATTTATTTATAAAAAAATACATCAGAACTAATGCATGAAAGTTCTTAAATGTACTTGTCATTTTTACTATATATGCCGTAGTATAATGCTGGGGAAAGCCCAATTTATTTTAACACAGCACATGATGACTCATAGTTAATATATTTGCTGTGTTTTGCTAAATGTCTATTTTCATGTTTTGTCATATTTTGTAGGTCATAAAGAAAAAAATTTCCAGAAACTTCATTAAAAACACAAGACAGTGCTTATAAACAGACTTGTAACACAGAGTAGTACCTGAATCATCTTATACCATATAGAGACCTTTAATCAAAATTCAAAGTCTTTGTAGCAAAATGATCAGATATAACTTTTACCCATATATAATTTACATCATTGAAGTTTGTCTGATTTAACAATGAAAACAGATATATGTAACAGAATGAGTCTCCCAAGGACAACAGTTGCATGGCTATTCAGGGCCTGGCTGCTGGCATTAGGGTACATTTGTCAAACTGCAGAAAATGTATAGATGGGGGGTGGTGTTTCACATACAAAGGCTTCACCAGATGCTTTATATTTACTATGGATATGGAAATGATGGGAATAATGCAACAATAATACAAATTATTTCATTTTAATTTTCATTACTGTGTCTAGTAGAACAAAATTGTATAGTATTTTGCAAACTCGAAAACACTACTTTTTTAATAAGTAATCACCTAAATGTTAACTATGAGACACCATAAATATTCTAGTATTTTATTCCATTTACTCAAGGAAGGAGTCAAAAGCTAATCATTACTTCGTATACTCACCCCTGGTTTGAAGGCTGGTAGCCCCAGTCCAACTCCGATTGTTGCTTTGTTTGGGTTAACAACGGAATTGTAGTGGATGTTACGGTGGTAGCTGACCCGTATTGGCTCATCATTATTCTGATGAATGCCATGGAACGTGTTGATTGGTTCTGTAAATAAGGCAAAAAGGAAATGTTACATGAAAAGAGCCCTGTTAGATAACTGAATTATGAAGGGCCTTTTAATATAATTGCTGGATCTTAATGTTAAAAAAGAAAAAAAAAGTTTAAATAATTGGTTATAAAACTCCATCTCTATAAAATGGCATTGATTCCAGGAGAAAAAAAGGCTGACACTGTTCCCAATTTTTACTTTTACATTTACCTTTAAAGTAGCCTCTTTAACACCACTTTGCAACATCAATACTATCTGCTAATTCTTGTTACGATTTACCAAAGGCACTCCTAGTCAGTATTTGCTCGAAGGGTAGGGAACAGAAAATTTAAAGTGTCAGGCATAAAATAAACAGTGGCTGGAAGTAAATCAGTAAGCACCTGGAATATTCTTATCTTAAAAACAATCAGGAAAAGCATTTGTGAATAAAGCAAAGACAATTTGTTTTTGTACAATACAATCTTCATTAAAAAAAATAACATTCTACTATGAGCACATAACAATAAACTTGAACTTGAAGTGCAGGTACACCTGAACCTAGTATCCTGAGATCAGATAGAGATGTTAGAATAGAGCTGTAATGTGTCTTAGCTTTTAAAAATCAAGCGCAAAGTTGTGCTGACCTGCAATTGGCTACTATAGCTTAACAAAGGTGCCATTGCTTTCAACAATACAGCAGTACAAATATGAAATAAAAACAACAATAGCAATTCCAAAAACAAAACAAATCAAAATAAACTATTCCATAACTAGTAAACACAAAATAGCTGCAGTGAAATGATAAAAAAAATTTTAAACACAGAAAACCTAGTCCTATTCTAACAGGATCCAGACACATGAGTGACATATTCCTTCATTTAACATTTTTCCTGCATTTAAAACTTTTAAGTCTGCCTCTATAAAAATGTTAAATAGGGGTTCTACTATGTGCGTATGTGTGTGTATAATATATAGTATATATTTTTTAAACCTGATCCATAACTCTGGCTTATGTAGTCTGCTATTCTACACTAGCAGTATAACCATGTTCAGTAAGTTAACCTTTAAATGGAAATATTCTACTCTTCAAAAAATATATTATTTAGTAACAATTATACTGTGTTACACTTTTTTTTTGTTTTTTTTTGTTAATTTTACTGTAATCATTCCATTCAAATCAATCAATTTTTACAAAAAGTAGGATTGAGAACAAGTCAACCCCCACCCCTGAGATAGAGAGCATGGCCAACAGGGTAAAACTTAAGGTTTGTAAACATACCTAAATTGATGAGTTTGATAAGCCAATAGAGATGAATGGAGAAGAAAAAGAAATGCGGAAATAATTGCTTCCTCTGTGCTTTAAAAGCTTATTCTAAAATATTACTGACTAGCAAAATACCCGCGCTTCGCAGCGGAGAAGTAGTGTGTTAAAGAAGGAAAGAAAAAGAAAACATTTTAAAAATAACATAACATGATTGTCAATGTAATTGTTTTGTCACTGTTATGAGTGTTGCTGTCAGTCGATGTACAGGTAGGTGGTATAACCTGCTTGGCATTGCTGCCTGTTGCACCTCCTCCGGTGCCCATGGGTCAGCTGCAGGGTCTTCAGCTAGGAACCACCATTCACCAACGTTTCCCTCCTTTAATCGCTAGAACGTCTCCTGGTGGCGGAGCAGTGATAGGGGACTCCGTTGGGGCCTGGTGCTGATGAGGACCTTGCCTTCTTCACGGCTTGCCTGACTTCGCTAAGCTTGGGGGGCATGATGTTGAACTCAGCCGTCGGTGGCGCAGGCCGGGGCACATACCCTGGTGTTCCTAGTGGGATATTTCTTAACCGGTCACTGCACTGCCTTTTGACGTGCTGTTCCATTTGTTCCCTGGTTATTTCGAGCTTCCCGGACTTGTTTCCCTCCAGCAATTGCCTAGCGTGTCTGAAGGGGTCCTTGAAGAAGCTGGCTCGCTCTTTCTGCTTTCGTTTGCTCCGCTTGCGGATGCGTTCCGCTCTGCGGAGACTGGCAAGCCTTCGCCTCACCTCCTCCCACAGGAGTTTCAGGCCTTCTTTCACTGCGTGGGGTGCCTTCCTCCAGCTTTTGCGGAGTTGTCGGCGTCTTTGCACTAGCTGGGTGATCTCCCTTTCCCTCCTCCCCCTTTCTATTGGAGCAGTTCTCTGTTTGGAGTTTGCTTCACCAAACCTGTCTTTGCAGGCCTTGTATAATACTACTCCAAACAAATTGAGCTTGGCTTCGGCACCTCGACGCAGCCTTTCCTCCAGAATCTTTATCAGGTCTATATCCAACGTGTGCCAAACCTCTGCTTCGTCCGCCTTGGGCCATTTGAGCTTGTTCCTTCTTGCTAATATATATATATATATATAGCAAAATACCCGCGCTTCGCAGCGATGTCGTGTGTTAAAGAAGTTATGAAAAAGAAAAAGAAACATTTTAAAAATAACGTAACATGATTGTCAAAGTAATTGTTTTGTGTATTTGGCGGCAGCGTCACAAAGTTGTTTTCGGTAGCTGCATCAGAAAATGTACCACAACGTCTGACACGCTTCCTTTTTACTGTTTTCTCACAGCTTGGATTGCTGCTGTCATAATGGGTTTGAGTCTACATATTTATATACATACATATATACACATACATATCTTCATATCTATATACATATCTACATATACACATATATATACTGTATATGCATACCTATCTACATCATATATATACACACATACATACATACACACACACAAATTATATATATATGTGTGTGTGTGTATGTATATATATATATATATATATATATATATATATATATATATATATATATATATATATACACACACACACACACACACAATGTAGATAGGTGTGTGTGTATATATATACACATACATACAAACATACACACAGGTAAATACAGGGAGTGCAGAATTATTAGGCAAGTTGTATTTTTGAGGATTAATTTTAATATGGAACAAACACAGTGCTATCAGTCAATCCAAAATGTTAATAAACCTGAAACCTGAATGTTTCACAACGGAAATGTGAGTGTGAACATCATCAGGGAATACATATGTGCACAATTATTAGGCAACTATTAGTGTGCAGATTTATTATGCAACTAAAGGAAAAATGAAAATTTTCCCATCTCACTTGTTTATTTTCATCTGTTATAGTGAGAATAATAAACAAACACCTCAAAATTTACAAATAAACATCTCTGACATTTCAAACAAAATAAATCAATCAATCAATGACCAATATAGCCACCCTTCTTTCCAATAACAGTCATAAGCCTTTCCATTCATGGAGTCTGTCAGTTTCTTGATCTGTTGACGATCAGCTTTTTGTGGAGCAGTGACTACAGCCTCCCAGACACTCTTCAGAGAGGTGTATTGTTTTTCTCCCCCGTAAATCTAGCGTTTAAGAAGTGCCCACAAGTTCTCGATAGGGTTTAGGTCAGATGAGGAAGATGGGCCATGTCATTATTCCTTCATCTTTAAGGCCTTTACTGGCTGGCCACGCAGTGGAGAACTTCGATGCAAGTGATGGAGCATTGGCCTGCATAAAAATCATGGTCTTTTTCCTGTATCACTGTTTGAAGAAAGTGTCTTCGAAAAACTGGCAGTAGGTTTGGGAGTTGATTTTGAGTTCATCTTCAATGCAAAAGGTCCAACTAGCTCATCTTTAAAAATACCAGCTCATACCAGTACCCCACCTCCACGTTGGAGTGGAGCTCTGTGCCCATTACTGATCCACAGGTCCATCCATCTGGTCCATCAAGAGTCACTCCCATCTCATCGGTCCATAAAACCTTTGAAAAAAATCTGTCTTCAGATATTTCTTGGCCCAGTTTTGACGTTTCAACTTATGTTTCTTGTTCAGTGGTGGTTGGGTTTCAGCCCTCCTTACCTTGGCCATGTCTTTGAGCACTGAACACCTTGTACTTCTGGGCACTCCAGGTAGGTTGCAGCTCTGGAATAGGAAAGTACTGGAGGATAATGGGTTCCTGGTAGCTTCACGTTTGATTCTTCTCAAATGTTTGGCAGCTAATTTGTGTCTTTTGTTCTCAACACGTTTCTTGCGACCCTGTTGACTATTTGCAACAAAATGTTTGATGGTTCTGTGATCACACACCAATATCTTAGCAATTCCAAAAGTGCTGCATCCCTCTGAAAGACTTTTTACAATTTTTGACTTTTCAGAGTCAGTTAAATCTCTTTTTTGGCCCATTTTGCCTGAGGAAAACTAGCTGCCTAATAATTCTGCACACCTTGATATAGGGTGTTGATCTCCTTAGGCCACACCCTCCCTCATTACACAAATACACATTACCCGACGTGCTTAAATCCAATAAGCATTCAAGTTAATACAGCTTGGAGTTGGAATATACGCATTAAAAATGATGATATGGTCAAAATACTCACTTGCCTAATAACTGTGCACACAGTGTATATATGTGTATATATATGTTATGTATGTGTCTATATGTGTGTGTATAGCTTTGGTCACTAAGTGCAAGGGAAAAATAATAAAATGTAGTGTATAAGTTATTAAACAGTAAAACATTAACGTTTTAAGAAGTAAAGGTACATTGAGCAGTACTGGAGTGGTTGCGGGTAAACTACATTTTAAAGACGGTGTAACAGAACAGGTAAGTAACAGCAGCTAAAATATATATGGATCATCTCTCGGTAGTAGATCCCTTTTGAAAGGCACTACACGACGGCTGTGGTATAGAAATTGCATTTTCTATGTGAACGTCCAAATTTCTGCCTCTGGTAATGTGCCTTACCGGCATTACCAGCGATTAAAGAAAATTAGTTTTGTGTCCTCTGCAGTGTTAAGAGAGAAAGGCTTTGGTTTGGGATAAAGGAAAAAAGGTGTAAAGAAAGGAAAGTTGCCTTTTTCTTTTATATAGTGTAGAGAGTCATTTTCGCTAACGATATGAGCGTCTTTTGGGGACAGTCGCGGTGGGTCTTGTGTAGACTGGTGAGATGTCCCAGCTATTAATCGGCTGTGATGGCACTGTCAGTCCTCCACTCCTGTTTGTGTCTTCATAATCCGAGCTGACGACCTCATAATCGTAAACATGCAAAAGAAACTGCAAAGCGCCTTAATATTATTTTGCTGCGGTGTAGAAAAGGGGTCCCGTGTTTGCACTTGTCTGGGCTATAGCGCAGGGGGAGGATGAAAAAAGTTGAAAGTGCTCACTTTGACTAGCGCAGTCAGTGTCTCAAAGGCCGGCACAGCTATGCGCGCGCGCCGGCTGCTGCTCGACTTTTGCTGGAGACACCGCTTATTGCAGACACGTTCACATGATCAAAAGTCTCCGCGCTCTTTGGAGGTCATTCATATAAATACCCGCGCCTCGCATCGGAGAAGTAGTGTGTTAAAGAAGTAATGAAAAAGAAAAGGAAACATTTTAATAACAACGTTACATGATTGACATTGTCATGAGTGTTGCTGTCATATATTATATATATATATATATATATATATATATATATATATATACACATATACATATATATATATATATATACACACACACACACACATAAACATATATACACACATATACACACATATATACAGTATATATACATATACATCTACATCACAGCAAAATGAGGTGATTAAATGCCTGATTTTTAACGCGTTATGGAGCACATGCATCGAAGCTTCTCAGCTGTGCTTGTGCTAAGAAAAGTAAACGTTTTAAAAATAACACAATTGTCAATGTAACCTTTTGTAAGTAGTGCCTGGAGGATTCAGTGTGGAGAAACTCTAGACATAGCATGTGTATTAACTTGTGGATTTTTCTGTGAGTATTTGGTGGCAGCGTCATAAAGTCGTAACACTGCGTTAGCTGCGGAGCGCAGCTCAGAGCGAAATGAGGTGAATGGGAGGGGAGATGATTCTCTCGGAATTTGCATAAGCACAGCCCTTCACCAGTAATTTTAACTTACTTACAAAGTGATCAAAACTCTCGTTTATATCCTGCGTCCTCTCATTAAACTTGTATCCCGCATTAGCCGTGGGCATGACAAACGCCAGCGGTAGCCTGTTTATGAACTTAATTTAAATGTTAGGTTTACACCGTGCTTTGTTTCCGAAGTAGCTGCACTCATGAATATGGTTCTACGTGTGACTCGCTCGCTTCTTATTGTTTCGCTGCCTTCTCAATTGTATAATGCATGTTTTCTTCAGCGCCTTTTGGAGCTCTTCCTTGTTTTCTAGGTACTGTGTGGAAAGTCAGTTCACGTGATTACGTGGGAGGCGTGATGATGTCACACGAAACTCTGCCCCCCACGACTTTCGAGCTCAACTCCATTACAGTAAATGGAGAAAAATATCTTCCAGTTATGACCATTACGTGTAGAATTTCCAAATGAAACCTGCTTAACTTTTGTAAGGAAGCTGTAAGGAATGAGCCTGCCAAATTTCAGCCTTCTACCTACCCTTCTACCTACACGGGAACTTGGAGAATTAGTGATGAGTCAGTGAGTGAGTCAGTGAGTGAGGGCTTTGCCTTTTATTAGTATAGATTAGATCCTGCCATGTTTTGAAAAAAATCTGTACAGATCCTCTAAAAGGGCACTTGATTTATTCCAATTTCAAATAGTATAAAACATTGGTTTCCCACTGACTTAAAAGAGAAGAGTTAGGATTCTTCCAGATTAGCAAGATAAGTCTGCGTGCCAAAAGGGTAGTGACTGCAATCACAGTTTGTTTGTCCTCCTCCATTTTAAACCCATCTGGAAGAACATCAAACACAGCTGTTAATGGGTTAGGAGGGATTGTGAGACCAAGGCTGTCTTGAAAGGTAATTTAAATTTTGGTCCAGAATGATGTTAATTTGGTGCAGGCCCAAAATATGTGACCCAGTGATGCTAGGACTTGATTGCAGCGTTCACAGGTTGGATCTTGCCCTGGAAAAATTTTGGAGAGTTTTAGGCAAGACAGATGTGCTCGATATATAATTTTGAGTTGAATAATTGTATGCTTTGTGCATATAAAGCTCGAGTGAATTCTCTGCATTGCTATTTTCCACTCCTTTTCTGATATATTGAGATATTTTTCCCAATGTCCTCTTGGATCTTTGAAAGGGAGGGACTGTAAAATAATTTTATATATTGCAGAGATGGTGTCTGAGTCCTTGAAATTGAGCAATATTTTTTCCAGCATGGATGAGGGTGCAAGATGAGGAAAATCGGGAAGATTCTGTTTAACAAAGTTCCTAATTTGAAGATAGTGAAAGAAATGTGTAGCTGGAATGTTAAATTTGGAATGTAATTGTTCATAGGATGCAAAGATGTTATCTATATAAAGATCTCTAAGCAAGTAAATCCCACATTTTTTCAAGGTATTAAAACTGCATATGTTTGCAAGGGTTGAAAGGTGGTTCTCTTGCAGAGGTGCCATAGATAAAAGCTTCTCGTCTTAAAATGCTTTCTACATTGGTTCCATATTCTGAGTGAGTGAAGCACAATTGGGGTTATTAGTATATTGGCGATAATTTGCATTTATTGGGGCACAAAGCAGAGAATATAAAGAAGTACTGCAGGATTTCACTTCTATTGCGGACCAGGCCTGTGTATGTTCATCTATTTGTGTCCAGATTTTTATAGCTTGTATATTTGCTGCCCAGTAATAAAACTGAAAGTTAGGTAGAGCCATGCCACCTTCTGCCTTCGGTCTTTGTAGTGTCGCTGTTTGGATACGTGGATGTTTTGAGTTCCAAATAAATGAGGTTATTGTTGAATCTAATTGCTTAAAAAATTATTTATTGATGTATATTGGAATGTTTTGAAATAAAAAAAGCAGCTTAGGAAAAATATTCCTCTTAACAATGTTAATTCTTCCAGGTAGAGTGAGATGAAGGGTTGACCATCTATGCAAGTCTTGCTTAATTATTTCCATGCAGGCGGCAAAATTTTGTTGATAAAGAGCTTTATGTTTACTTGTGATGTTTACCCCTAGGTATTTAAACTGATCTGTGATGATAAAAGGTAGGGTATCTAATCTAATATTATATGCTTGAGAATTCACTGGAAAGAGTACACTTTTATTCAGATTAATTCTGAGACCAGAGATCTTTTGAAATTCTGTAAGTGCTGTTAAGACTGCAGGCACAGAATTTTGTGGGTCTGATATATACAGTACCATATCATCTGCATATAGAGAAATCTTCAGTTCCAGTCCTTCTCTGATAATCCCCTTTATCTGATCAGCATTTCGACAGTGAGCCGCCAATGGTTCAATGGCGATTGCAAATAGCAGCAGTGACAAGGGGCATCCTTGTCTGGTACCTCGTTCTAATTTAAAGTAGTCTGAACAAATGTTGTTGATACAAACTGAAGCTTCTGGATTGGTATACAGTAGTTTGATCCAGGCACAAATGTGTTACACTTTTAAGGGAGGCCGTTACAAAGTAGAATTGATGGGCTGTTTTCAAAATTGAGTGCAGAGTAGACAATTCAAATCAAACTAACATACATAAAAAGTAGGGGGGGGGGGTTCATAGGTCAGGTTCTGGAAGGACAAAGTATTTTTAGTAAATGATGCAATGGCTATGCAGTCCTCTCTGGGTTGAAGGGGGTATATTTCAGCATAATGAGGTGTAAAGGCCCAGTGTATTGGTCAAGAACTATATGCACAACAGAGGTTCTTGTCTTAAATCTACTTTGCACTGACTTCATGTTTCGGCTAAATGTGGAGATACCTGTGTAATGGAAGATGCACTGGAACGTTTGCTGTTTAGTGGTAGTGGCAAAAAACAGTGTATGTCACTGTTCACATTTAGAAGAGCTCTTGAGTTTCAAGGACACAAGACAAAACAGCTTTATCATGCATATTTAAAATAATACACAATAAATGTCAGATATCATAGTGATGGCATTAAAAATATTACATTAAAATTCTGAAGCAGTGCCCAGTTGTTCAAAAAGATGAGCTAGGATAACAAGCCACATTTTTTTTTAAAAAGATCTTCTACTTTAGCGCATAGGTCAAGTGCAAAATGTATAAATCATTTCCTGAAAATATATAGTGTAACATTGTTGACTTTGTAATATTTAGCAGTAATGCCCTGTGTAAGAATAGGGAAGTCGCAAAATATTTGGCTTGCCCATCTGAGCAAGGCTACAATAAAAAGGTCCACTCTGATGCGAGTGAAGGGCTGCCAAAAAAAAAAACCTCCTGTAATGTTCTATGCATGACACATATAAGCAGAAAATAATGCAGTGCTGCTATTAATCAATTTTTCACAAACATAGGAGTGCAGCACGATCACAAGAATGTTACAGTAGACAGTCCACTGGTATTCTACTTTTCTGTTTAGAGATAGTATATCAGCTCTGTCTTGAGTTTTTAACAATGTGCTTTAACATGTTGGTACTATAGACTGTATTTGCTTAAATTTAATCAAACAAATTATTTGTCCTGTGGATGCCAATACCATTTCTACTTCTTGTGTCGGCAACTGTACTTTATTTTCAAAACTAAAAACCTCTCTCTACTGATGTCTTTGGTGACTGAAATTATACTTTATAATGTTAAAATAACTACATACACTACATTAACAACTGATATTTAGAGGTGATTTTGATTACTAGTTTACCATATTCATGGTCACAATGTCATTTTTTTTGTATATTTTAGTATTTGATATGGTGTGTACCTTTAGATTAAGAGGTTGAAATCAGTGCTGCAAACAACCTTTTAATAAAAATCTAAATAATATAGCAGCCTTATTATTAATTTCATATTATAATTATTACAGTGAATTTCTGGTATAAAAAAAAGTACATTAACTATTGCAGTTGATGAAGGGACCACTTTGCTGGACGTACACAATTAAAGTTTGAAACCAACAAAGTAGCTGTGCTGTTTATTTAGATTTTAATTTGAAAATATCTTGAAATCCAGTAGAAAGCTGCAAACAGAGATGACACAGGTCCTTTCTGTAATATTTGTTTTATGTTTAGGATTTATCAGTCAATTTTTAGAATTGAACAAAAACAATAATACCATTGCAGTCTTACATTGAAAGTTTTCTACTGAGTATATGCACATTAAAACAATGTTTTGAAAATGTAAATAAACCATACAGCAGACATCTAGAATTTGTGTGTTATTTCTACTGTGTATTTCTTGCAATAAAAATATTTGGTCTGCTTTCATAACTTGATATCTCATTCCAGTGAAGGGGGACACTATGTGCTTTGCAAATAATGAAGAACTCATTTTGCAAGATGTGTATATTATTAATTATAACTGAAATCAATAAGACTGTTGTGGGGTTTGTTAAGATTTATTTTTTTTTGCATCTTATATACTTGTATATACCAAATCTCTTTGAAACTGTATTGTAATATACACTAGAGTACAACATTGTGCATGTGTATATTTATACATGTATAGAATATGCATTTAATAAATATTTTTCTTATGCTTTTCAGTGCAAACCAAAATTGTACTTTTACTTTAGTATTTTTTTTTTCTCTGTCCACTTTTTTTACTTCTACTTCAGTAGCTTCCATATTAGGTACTTTTATTTTAGTAAATGTTTATCTGCCTAATAATACTTCTACTGGAGTAGGTTTTTTAGTACTTTTTCTATCTATGGTATACTTAAGTGTGTGTATGTATTGATAACTTGTTAACAGGGGAATCTTGAATAAAGACTGCTAGATGTACCCTGATACTACAGAAAAAATAAAAGCTGTAGACATACAATTTCATTGAGAATGTCTGTGTTTTACTTCACTTATGAAATTTAAGTTTTATACACAACTTCTATATACAGTATTAAGGCTGGGTGTTATGAGCTATAAATAAGTACACAATAGTTTTGGGTTGTTTTGCGATACACAATATATATTTCAATTTTTTTAAATCTTCTCTAAAGCACTTTATAAATGCTTGATTTAACCCTTTGATTCATACAATCACACCAATATGATGATTCTAGTAGTCCCTTCAGGCTGTAATATATGTGTGCATTAAATAATTCTTATTATTTTCATTAGTGGTTTCTATCAGTACAATTTTAAACTTGCATGCAAAACTGGGGAAATTACAACCAAGTTAAATTTAACAAAACAGTTTTTATTCAAACCTGGTAACTGCACACAGCTAGAAACATTTTCAAAAATAACAAATTGAAGTACACTTTTTGTGCATTGTGTGTGTGACAGCAGGTCATTTCACTCTGCAGAACAATAATAGTCACATTACATTGCATGAATGTTAATTTGATGATAAACCACAAATAACAACAGATTTTGTACTATCCATTATAAGACCTAATACCAAAACTGAAGCAATGCACATTAACACTTCACATTATTCTCACCACCTTCTGATCAATTGCCTTGCGTCTTCTCTTCCCCATGGGCCTCTCATTTCTGGCATCAAGCCCCCGAACTGCCTCATGTGCAGTGCAACTCACGCCGAGCACAGTGACAGGCTGGGAGTTTGACTGGGCCGCTATACCTGTCTCAAGGAGGAATGAAACCACCCATAGAGCAGAAGGGCAACAGAAGTTCTCTTTGCCTGTTTTTATTTCCCTGTGCACACTAAGCATCTATTGTTTTGAGTTGATCAGACACTAAAGTACAACTGAAATTCTTTCCGTTTTATCCTTGAAACCTACGAGATAAAAAAGTTGACCTGCAGCTACAAAAAAAAATATTAGCTGAACTTTGCGTAAGTAGCGTAACAACATAACTAGACAGTAGTATATTATGTGCGTAGTCCCATATAGGGAAGGCCTGTATTCAGGCTAGCCGGGTTATGGAAGCAGATTGCTGTAGCAGCATTTTCGAGAACATGCATCAATGTCAGTGGACTGCAAGATTTAGAGAGTAGTGTAACAGTAGCATACCATAAAAGATATGCGCAGGCAATTTTTCAGATCAGCAGGATTATGATGATAGACAGGCAAACCGTTATATCAGCCTTTCAGGCATACAACAGTGGCCAAAATTTTTGGCAGTGACACAAAGTTTGTGTTTTGCAAATTTTGCAACTTAAGTATTTTCAGATAATTTTTTTTTTACATATTTCTATGGTATACTGAAGAACAATTATAAATATTTCATAAATTTGAAAGGCTTTTATTGGCAAATACATCAACTTTATGTAGAGAGTCAATATTTACAGTGTTGAACCTTCTTCATAACTTCTCCAATTTGTTCTGGCATGCTGGATATCAGATTCTGGGCCAAATCCTGACTGATGGTGATCCATTCCACACATATGCATTGTCTTAGGATGCACAGGACTCACGGTATCATTCACCTTTCCCTTCTCCGTAGAATTAATTTTCCAGATGTCCCAAACAGTCGGAAGGAGGATTCCTCTGAAAAAATAACTGCACCCGTTTTCTGCTGTCCATTCCTTTACTTCCTGTAGAATTTCAGTCTGTCCTTGATGTTTTTCTTGGAAAGAATTTATTCTTTGCTGCCCTTCCTGACACAAGGCCACTGTCCTAAAGTCTTGACCTCACTGTGCATGCAGATGCACTCATACCACCTGCTGCCAATACGGAGCAAACTCTGCACTGGTGGCAACACGATTCTGTAGCTGACTTCTCAGGAGGAGATGGTCCTGACTCTTGCTGGACACTTCTAGCAGATCATTTTGTGCCATGACCAAAATACATGAACATGTTTTTTTGTGATAAAATTTGTATGCTAATAAAGCTCTTTGCAATGGATTAATATTCATCTGATCACTCTGCACAATAATATAAAAACAACATGAACTGCCACCATAAAAACTAAAGCTGCAGATTTTGAAAAAACACATTTGTGTCACTGCCAAAAGTTTTGGCCACTACTGTACAATGCTAAGAAGCTATTCCAAAAACTGACCTGCCAGGTTCAAAGGGTTAACAAAAAAAAAATCAGGTGACAATTTGCACTTGATGTGTGCTTGATGTGGAATATAACATTTGCATTTTCCACTTTTCATAAGGATGCACATTACCTGTGCCATACTGATAGACTTCTACAGGCCGATTATACATTTCTGCCATTGCTTGCATCTCAATGTGGTTCCCATGACAATTATTCTTCCTCTTCCGGTTTATGTATGTAGTGAAATCTTCTGTCACATAACTTGAAAAATAATCTGCATTCTTCATCTGCAAAATCATTTTGAAAGTTAAATTATCTGAAACAGAAAGTCAAAGCCTTCTTTTTTTTAAAGGAATAATTACAGAAGTGACTGCTATTTTAATCATTAAAGACAAAAGTTTGCAAAATAAAACTCACCAAATAGTCCATACAGTGCTTTCTGACAACATCATGCATATCCTGGTCCCCGTACACTTGGTCAGCTAGAAAGGTAACACAAAGCACATTTCAAATTTAAGCATAAACCACTTAAAAATAACATAACTAGCATTAGTTGCATAATATTTTAGAACAAATTATTTTGCATTAACAAAAACATGCTACCGATTCAGCAAGTTCTATCATTAGAAATAGCTGTGTCACAATTTCCATTAAAAAATATTTAACATTACCATTTTCTATAGTCCAATTGCTCTGAATATATATAACACAATCAAAAATTAAACAATTGTTTCTAAATTTAAACATAATTTAGAATATCCAGAATGCCCAAGTTTACAAGATGTCTGCTCTGTATTTTGCAGTAACATTTTTCAGTGAATTCATGAATTAAGTTCACATTTTCAAATATATGTTCCCGAATAATAACTTTAAAGTTGTATGAATTAAAATGTGAACTAAAGTGAGCTATGACTGTTATTGTAAAAAAGAACATGAAGTTATTCACCGTGAACGTGTAAAAAATTGGACTGTCTAAAATCTTAACTCAGGGGCACCACAGATCAAAGTTCGAATGATTACATACTCTAACACTAATTTAAAATTCAACCTTTCAATTGTGTGGACGTCAAAAGTGATGAGTAATAACAAGTAATGTTAAAAACTGATATTGTATTTAAAAATGCAGCATTAAACAAAGTTAAAAGTGTTTTCTATTTTTGTGATTCCTTACAGGTCACATTTTACTGTATAAGGTTTGTTTCATAAAAACTGACCATTACTTCTGATTTATAACCATAAGGTCTATTTTAAAAAGCCGACGCAAGAGTAAGTAAATGACAAGGACCATGAGCTCCATCAAAGGGGAAGTATAACCAGATGCTACAATATTTTCCAAATGAATCAAAAAGCCAAATGCTCTCTATTGTATAGAGATTGTCAAAATAATAATAAATGCAGCCTTGCTCTTGTAGTTTAGTTTGGCATAAAGTAAAGAAACATCATAGTAACTTGTCTACAGTGCTGTAAATACTTATCTCAGTTGGAACACTTATAAAACCAGGATAAATAGTTCTGAAACTCCAGAAAGCTAACAATCTGCAAAATGACAATACTTAAGACAATGATGCCACTATATAATTTCACAGAAAAAAGTAATCTCTTGAAAAATGTCTAAAAGAGCCAATGACTAAAACCAACAGAAAAGAGGAGGGTGAAAGGGCACAGAGATGCTCCTTTATTTGCTCCAAGATTCAATTAATACAGTGGTCTTTTCATGCTCCAGATCTTTGACTCCAACTAACTTTTGGTGGGATAAAATGAAACAGTATTTTTCTTTTTTTTAATTAATTTTATTGTAATCATTCCATACAAATCGATCAATTTTTACAAAAAATAGGATTGAGAACAAGTTGACCCCTGAGAGAGACAGCATTGCCAACGGGGTAAAACTTAAGGCTTGTAAACATACCTAAATTGATGAGTTTGATAGGCCAATAGAGATGAATGGAGAAGAAAAAGAAATGCAGAAATAATTGCTTCCTCTGTGCTTTAAGACCTTATTCTAAAATATTATTGATTAGATTAGAAAAAAAAAAACAGTATTTTTCAAAGTAGAGATCCATCACCAACTGTTTTACAGCAATGGAACACTTCAGAATCGATATACAGCGTGTTCTCAAGGCAAATGAGATTAACTTACAAGATGGTTACTTCTGTAACATAAACTGATCTCTCAGAGTATACTATACTTGATTTTTGCTTATTAGTAGGTATGCTCAAATTGACTGGCTGCCAATTTAAATCGGCCTATTTTAATTACAAAATACAGTGATTGGTAAATTCGACAATCACATAAAAACAATCTTTTCAGTTCCTGAGCTTTTAAAAGCCAAGCAAGTGGGTTTTTTTTTTTTTTTTGAAGAAAACTTTCAATAAAGAGCAGAAAGTCAAGGCGTGCTTTACCAGAGTGCGAGAGATGATTGGAATATTAGCCTTTATGTTAAAAAAAATGGAGTAATAAACTAAGAAAAAGGAATCTGAGAAGTCATCCAGTGCAATTAGACATATTGCAACTTTAATGAATTCAGACATTTTTAATCTGTCCTTTAATGAAAATGGAACACTGTCTGAATTTGGACTGTAAGCTTGTCTTGCGTTCAAACTTTTACATTTTTAATTGGAAAAGGAAGAGATAAAGAAGAATTTGAAATTTCTGCTTAATAAACAATATGTTTGTTAGCTTAACAGAAAAATTTGTCTTTTACTTATAAACTTGTTAAGCATATTAGCCTTGCTTCTTCTTGATAAACATCTTCTGGACATTTGATAGAGTTGTGGCTTTTTTGTAGAACTGTAACTGTTTATTAATTTGTTTGTGTGTGTCTTACTGTAGAGATTTGTTAAGAAACAAATATTGCATAATTAAAACCGTGATCCATATTTATAATGATGCCTCAAGAATTACAAATGTGTAGTTCAAATGCAGAAGAAAAAAGAAAAAACACAAATATAAATATAGATGTACAGTATATCTTAACAGCAAAAACAACTATAGTGCAATTAATGATTAAAACCTATAAGCTCATGCATATTCACATTTATGCAGTGTTTATTTGCCAATCGATTGATTGTGTGAGTATATATTTTTTTGTTAGGGAAATAGTGAAAATGACAGAAGAAATCAAGCAATGACAGCTTCTAGTTATGGAAAGCACTTTATTTTCTTTTAAGCCATATGCTTTATGGATAAATATTTTTGTACATTCATTATTAGTTAAGGTACGAGGTGTGGCAGAAAAGTAATGAGACTGGCAACACTGCAAGCGATCTGGCAATGCTGCGCTGTTGTCCTTGATAGAGCACGTGTATCAGTACCCTCCCATAGCTCAGGGCGAGTTTCAACTCCTTCCGTTAACTACGTGATTTTTGTGACTGCTATTAGCGAAGTTGTGTTTTTGGTTGTGCGTCACGCAAAATGGAACAGCGGAATTTGGAGCAACGTTGTGCCATTAAACGGCAAGTGTGATGTTTGAAAAGTTAAAACAGGCCTATGGGGAACATTCTTTATCCCGAGGTCAAGTTTTTAGCTGGCACAAATCATTTTGGAAGGCAGAAAACACGTTGAAGATGAACACCGTTCAGGGAGGACTTCAACTTCGAAAACCAATGAAAACATCGAACGTGTGAACACTCTTGTGAGATCAGACTGTCGTTTTAACATTAAGAATGTTGAGTGAACAATTAAATTTGAACAGATTTACCGTTCATCAAATTTTGACTGAACATTTGCACATGCGAAAGGTCTGTGCCAAAATGGTGCCGAAAAACTGCCCTCTCCATAACAGAAATTTTGACCTTAAAAGGCATTCCTGTGGTTCCCCAGCCCCCTTATTCACCTGACCTCAATCTGTGTGACTTTTTCCTTTTTCCTAAACTGAAAAATGTCCTCAAAGGACGTCATTTCGGGACTTTAGAAAACATCCAAAAGAGTGTAACGGACATGCTGAAGACCATACCGGTTGAAGACTTCCAGCGCTGCTACCAACAGTGGGAACAACGTCTCCATTGGTGTGTAGCTGCCCAAGGGAACTACTTTGAAGGGGATAACATTGTTGTTTGAAAAAAATAAAAACTTTGGTAAATAAAAAATCAGCCTCATTACTTTTCTGCCACACCTCGTATGTATTTTGAGAAAATTTTATTCCTTTTAAAATTTTATTTGTCACTGAACAATAAGCCTACGGAATTTTGTTAATAAAAAAGGAACAGTTAACACAAGGGGTCTACAGTTTTCTTATAAAAATGTCAGTTAAGACTTTAACTTTTTTTCAAAAAAACAAGTAAAAAGCATTACATTTTTTTTGGCCTGAAAAAGGATTTTTTTTTAATTTAATATTATCTTACTACTGTAAAATGTGCAAAACATTAAAAGTACAAAAGTGTAGAAAATAATGATACAAATAATAATAATGATGAATAATAATTTGAACAGCACACTGCACATGTGCAATTGACGTGTCACTTCGTATTCCCAGAATCACTTTCTGTTTCACTGACCATTTCTAACGAGATGCAATTATGAGAATAGGAGGAAGATGTGTCTACACTGTTACCCAGGTAACGCTCGAACCTGACAATTACACAAGACACACCTATACCATTGCCCGAGTAACGCTTGCCACTAACATTGTTGGCAATTTTATATCCCGAGTAAGCCTCAGGTCTTACGAGAGATGCGTCTATACTGTTGTCCAACTGACACTCTCTGGTCTAATATTTAAAGAGGTTAACACAGAACATAAAGCGTTTATGTGTCTTAGAAGCTTTGTGTAAACATTTTTTTAACAGGATTAAAAAAATTCCTATCAAAATTAGCCAATCCAGGAACATAAAATAGGTAGTCGCAATAAGCCTTAAAAAAAAAAAAAGCACAACCTAACTGGAGCATCCCTATTTATTAACTTTGCGTGAGAGTTTTCTAGCTTCATACTGCTGATTAAATACTGGGACCAAAAACTCAAAATTGTACACTACTTACATGAATTAATTTAATTTCACAACTCATACATTAGATTGTTGAACACTAGTTGTTCTTAGCCTATTGTTAACATTTTATAGACAGCCCAGAAGTGAAGATGTTAAGTTTTCGTCTGGCTTATGTAGGATTTATGACTTTTGTAATTACCATCAACTTGACCTAGACCTAATGGACTGTTGGGGGGACTATTCACATGCATGTATAAATATCTAATAGCTAAAACTAAACTGAAAAGTTTCATGAATGGAAGGAAAATGTAGTTAAGAAACTCCATGCTGAGATCTTACAACAATGTCTATTATAATAAATTAAGTGAACTGCTGCAAAAAAACAATGAATCTTTGGCCTTGGAATCTTCACTGAAACAGTAAAAATATTAATTACTCACTTCAGGAAATATCAGAAGTATGCAAAAACTAAAACAAGTCCACCAAAAAAACATACTTTAATTTGCCTGCTCACTTGACTGGATTCTGTATGGATAAAACAAATTGTTACAAGTTACTTCATTCATCAAGCTATAAGAATATGCCACAATTGTTTTGTTCCACTACAAAAATATGGTATCTATCTCAGACTTAAGAACATCTTCACTTTAAAAGGTTTATTTGGCATGGAGATTCATCTAGGGTGCAATAATATTGTTCTAAACAATGGTCATGATGCAACGACAGCAAGAGAGATTGTTTTAGAAACCTCTCAGTACTTACATTTTATAAAAACATATTGGTAGTTAAAAATCAAATTAAATAGAAACATGGTTTCCTTCCTTGCCCGCCTTTATGCTGTGATGAGTCATTCGGAAATGAAGCACAGATGTAAACAAGACACCAGTAGTTTCTTATCTGTAAGCTGCCCCCAATCCACCCCCCCATACACAAATGAGCTCCTTTTTTGGCACATATTCCAGAAAGTCATGTGACCCATGCATAAAAAATTCTGAGAATTAGTCTTCTTCTTTGTGGTTTCACCTCCAGTTAAGGCTACACCAAGGTTTTATGGGTAAGAACTGCTATACAAAGAGTGTGTGTGTGTGTGTGCACAGACACACAATCTCCCTTTTACTCTTCAAAACAAGTGTAACTGCCATACCATTTCATCTAAAAGATTATTAGTGTTATAAACATAATGGCTTTTCACACATATTTAACAACCCACATTAAAATTTGTTACTTGGGTCTAGCAGTAAAGTAAAAATATATTCAACTAATTACATAAAATTTGTTTTGAAGGTTCATTCGCAATCTACCATTCTCATAAATTAAAGTTATAAATTAATATGGGTCAAGAATTAAGGAAACTGATTTAAAGAACAAAAACACCTAAATTATAACAGGCAGCAGCAGTTTTGCCAATTATAATGGCTTATTAAAAGTATCTCTTAATAAGTAGCTTTCTACTGCAGGTTGATTTAAGAGAAACAAATGAAACATTGGTATTAACCTGCAGAATTTCATTTACAGTTTCACATTTAAAATAATATGGTATCCATTGATAAGCATTCGTCTGTGGGATTGTGGAGGCAGGCTAAGGGTTAATGGGTTCCATTATGTAGAAACAAACCCATTATTCACCATTCAGACAAAAATAAACCAATTTTCCTTCTAAATAATATTCTCCTATTGATGATGGAGCCAAGAAAGAATCCAAAACATAACATTATCAACCCTATTGTTTTTAGTTCAGGGTGAAACAAGAACCGCTTTAAGAAAGGAATCCAACTGAATGAGGTGTTTCATTATTATTAAAAATTATGAAAACATCCACTTAGTTGCAGAGCCCACTTACTCACATATGGCCAATTTAGACTAACAAACCTAACATGAACGTCTTTGCAACATATGAGAAAAAAACTAGTACACATAGACATTGGCATAATGTAAAACCCTATGCAGAGTGACTAGGTGCCAGATTTAAACACAGAACATTTGATCTGTGAGGAAGTAGCACTAACCACTGGACCATTAAGCTGCCCCTAGAAATAATCCATTCACCCATTTTTAAACCTACATAAGTCACAAAGGTTGTGGATGAAAAACTCTAACAACAGACTCCTCAATGCAATCTGTTTTCTCTAAACTTAAGGTTACAATATACTGGGAGGAGAGTTATTTAATTATTTTAAATTTTTAATTAATATATTAGCCATAAGCCTCAAAATGCATAAATGTATACCAATAGCGTTCAAAATGTGCATGTGGGTGAGAAAAAAAAATGCATGTATGCAAATGCATATGTGCATGCAAAGCCCCAGTTCTCTGTCAGGTTTGGTGCAGTTTGGGATGCAGCATTTAGTGTCATGCCATACGATGCAGAAAGAAGCCTAGTAGTAAAAAGGGTCACATGGCTTTTTTTCCGGACTACGCCTATTAAAAATCATTTATTTAAAAAAAACAAATTCAGTCAAATTCTAAACAACTTGATTACCCAAACTCCAACAAGAAATGAGTACTGAAATAAAAAAAATTATCCTCAACAAGTTTCACATGATCTTTTGATTCCCCTTTCTGAAAAATATTGATCTAAAACCAAATTTATCTAGTCTTGAGTCTTAACATGATCTTCAATTGTTACCTTGCCTCACTAGAAATAGCTCTGTTACATCAGGATGCAGCATAGGAAGTTAAGCATGGCCTTTCTAAGTAAAAAGGAAGTGGGTGCTGAATTGTAAGCTTTAATGTTTGTCAATATTTACATTTTTTTTTTCACAGAGTTTTTACCTGACCTGAAATTTATACACTGGGCTAAATATTTCAGTGCAAGGTAAAAAAAAAGTTCTTGAAAACACCTCAGTACTATAACAATAACTCTTGTTCTTCTGGATTGCTGTCATTAGAACACAACATTACAGATCATGAAGCTAATAGTGCAAAACAAAACTACACAAGGCAACTACTGAGAGTTTTTAGTGTACTGATCACTTCACTTAAATATTTAGACCATTTAGAAGGCATACCTTTTCTGTTTTTTGAGATGCCGATGCCATCTGATCTGCATCAACCTGAACCACCCAAAGTATGGGAACACAAAGAGAACAGTGTTCAGACATGATACATACCACATATATTAAGCAGTCTGTGTGAGTTGCTTTCAACATTTTTATAGTGCCTTGGAAAAAGTATTCAGCTCAGAAACCTTTTTTTCACATAAATGATTGTCACAGTGATTTTAATACGTTACTAGAAATTATTTGTCACAGTGATTTTAATACGTTACTAGAAATTATTTGCAAATCAAACACTGCCCAAAAATTTATGGAAATTATAAGATATAAAAAACATGCAATTACAAAAACAGAAATTTCAATGATTTGAAAGA